>NC_091221.1:17521986-17595212 GCF_040958095.1 Procambarus clarkii
GCACCCTGGCAAACACTTCATCAGGCCCTGGGGATTTGTTTGGTTTTAGTTTTACTATTTGTTTTATTACGTCCTCCCAGGTAACTGCTAAACTATTCAACCTGTCCTCGTCCCCACCCACATATACTTGTTCGGCTGAAGGCATATTGTTTAGTTCCTCTTTGGTAAATACAGATATAAAATATTTATTAAAAATACTACGCACCTCCTCGTCATTATCCGTTATTTGACCTGTCTCACTTTTTAATGGACCTATCCTTTCCCTAGTCTTAGTTCGATATAAAAAAAACTGAAAAAAAACTTTAGAATTTGTCTTCGCTTGCCCTGCTATGCAAACTTCGTAGTTTCTTTTTGCATTCCTTATCTCTTTTTTAACATTTCTAACCAGTTGTACGAATTCCTGTTCTAAACTAACTTCCCCATTCTTAATCCTTTAGTACCACGCCCTCTTTTTAACTATAAGGTTCTTCAGATCATTTGTTATCCACTTTGGATCATTAGTATTCGGTCTATTCAATTTATATGGTATACCACATTTCCGGGCTTTGGTTAGAATTTTTTAAAAATAGGTTATATTTGGAATCCACATCGAAATCCCCTTTTACGTCACATGTCGTTGGGTTCACGTCTAGCCCACACCCCATCCCCAAGACATTCAAATCTATTTGACCCCAAAAATTTCTTAGGATATTGAAATCAGCTTTTCGAAAATCAGGCACTTTAACAGAATTTTCTCCTACAGATCTATTCCATTTTATGCTAAATCTGATTTCTTTATGATCACTGTTCCCTAGCTCACTCCCTATTTCCATGTCCTTTATTTGTGTTTCCCTGTTAGTTAACACTAAATCTAAAATATTATTACCCTGCGTTGGTTCTCTAAAATGTTGGGTAAGAAAGCAATCATTAATTAATTCTAGAAAATCTTCTGCTTTATTATTCCCTGTTTTGTTCACCCAGTTTATTCCACTAAAATTAAAGTCATCCATGACATAAATACTTTTAGACCTAGATGTTCTAGATATTTCATCCCATAGATGCTTTGCTTCCATTCTGTCTAAATTTGGTGGCCTATATATAACTCCTATTATAATATTATTTGCTTTTTCGTTTATTTCTATCTAAATAGTTTGTGTTTGTGGCTCAGTTTTGATTCCCTCTTTGAGACTACATTTCAAATTGTCCCTAACATATATGGCTACTTCCCCTCCTCGTCTAATATATCTATCTGTGTGAAATAGTTTAAATCCATTTATTTGATATTCAGCTAATAGTTCTCTATTTTCTACATTCATCCACGTTTCGGTAAGTGCAATAATGCCTATTTCTTCCGTACAGATATCTTCTTCATCCTTTTCAATTCCCATACCACTATCTGCTAACAGTTTAAACGCAAACAAACGCCTCCAACCACTGGTTCCAACGAGTTCGCAACAACAACAACCCAAGCCCTCGATAGATGCATCCCATCCAGAGCATACATTTCATTTCTTCTATAGAAGTGTTCCCAGTTATCTATGAAAGATATTGCATTTGATTTACAATATCTTTCCAGCCGTCAATTGACACCAAGTGCCCTCGACAACCATTCATTTCCAACTCATATGATCGGGATTCCTCCCTTGCTCCTACCTATGTTGTTGCTGTTGTTTCAGATTTAGCTACTCAGAACAAAGTGTCCATGTAGCACGGGCTATGGTGAGCCCGTAATTGAGTTCGGTTATTCGCGATAACCTTGTTTCTGTGATATTTGGGTCTAAGTTTAAAATGGAAAGGGGGATTCCTCCATTTTTATGTTTATTTATCGCAAATGTTTAGTTGCACTGGTTTTAGTCTTGTTTTATTAACATTATCTTGGAGGCGGATGTAGATGCAGAATGCACACTAGTGAGTCCCATTCCTCAACTGCTTTTCTAATCATTGATGTCGCAGTAGAATGTGCATCTAATGCAGCTGCTGTCGTTGGATTAATGTTGAGTTTAATGCGCAGGTAGCATCACATTGCTACCTGCTGCAGTCCGTTCCGTCATTCCGTTTGCTTGTGGGTGGTAGGCTGTTGTAAAAGCCGAAGTTGTCTCTAAAATCTTACAAACTTCTTTAAATATATTCCCATTGAATTCTTGACCCCGGTAAGAGACTAAAACTTTAGGAGGTCCGAATACAGTAACGAACCTACGCAAGAACGCATCTGCAACCGTACGAGAATCCTTCCGAGGTAATGCAACTAGTGTAGTGTACCTAGACTGATGGTTAAATAGCACCGACACGTATCTGTTACCTGAATGACTGTGATGTAAATCAATCAAATCGGCCCCCACACGATCTAAAGGCTCACGAATTTCAGGAAATTCCTGAAGTGGGGCTTGTACCTTAAGGGTGCCTTTCCTCCTCTGCCAACGAGGGGACGACTTCACGAAATTGATTACTTCAGAAAGTAATCCTGGAAAATAAAATAGAGACTTTGCTTTTAAGTGGGTTTTAAAGACCCCCGGATGCCCTGCAATTTTAGAAGCATGCGCAAGCTTTAACGCTGATGACCGCAACGCGTCCGGAATAACTAGTTGAAATACTGCCCTATCATTCTGGCTATTAACATAATACAGGACGCCCTGTTTCACTTCAAAATCATGAATAGGTAAATTCTTTTTCGGGTATTTTCCTCCCTCTAAATACTCAATAATTTCTTTCCATCTAGGCTCGCTCATCTGGTTTTCTCTCATTTTATCTGATGGAATGGTTTTAATATTTTCGTTAACTTGAACTGCCGCTATGTTTCTACTTAGCGTATCTGGCACAACATGTGCTGGACCAGGCTTGTACAAAATCTGGAATGAGTGGGCCGAAAGTTCGTGAGACCAGCGTGACATTCGTGGGCATTTTGTTCGCTTTTTAAATATGTGTGTCAACGCTCGATGGTCTGTGTAGATTACAAAGTGCCGCTGAAATAGGTAAGGCTCGAAATACCTAACTGATTCTACTACTGCCAGTGCCTCCCGATCCGTAGCTGAATAACGAACTTCAGGTCCCTTGACCTTCCTACTGAAATAGAGTAATGGATGGGGTAAATTATCCGCATCTCGCTGAATTAAGCACCTGCCAATAGCAATACCGCTGGCGTCAGTGTGCACCTCCCACTCTTCTCAAAATCAGGAATAGCCAATACCGGTGTCGTGATTAGTTGGTCTTTCAGTTTGCAATAGGCCTCGTCATGCTCAGATTTCGATACAAACTTCGCATTTTTCTTGGTCAGATCAGTCAGGGGTGCTGAAATGCCAGCGAAACCTTCAATATGACGACGAAAATATCCGGCCGCCCCCAAAAACCTACGCACGTCCTTTGCTGTCCTTGGAGTAGGCATGTCAGCAATGGCGCGGCAAGAATCTGCGTCAGGTCGGATACCGTCTGGGCACACCTGGAACACCAGAAATTTGATTTTCTGAGCCGCCAGGGTGCACTTCTGAACATTCAGCCTGAAACCTGCTTGATCTAACAACTTGAAAATCTCAGTCAAGTCCCATAGGTGTTCCTCAAACGTCCTGGAATATATCACAACAACATCCAGGTACGCTAAAGAATGCCTACCCAGGACCGGACTAAGGATGAAGTTGATGGCCCTCTGAAACGAAGAGGGCGCTGTCTTCAAACCAAACGGCATCCTACGGAATTGATAAGTGTGCCTACCATCCGAGAATGCTGTTTTTTCCCTATTCCCTGTTTTTTCCTGTTCTGCCACCGTAATCGCCCAATACGCCGATTTCGCGTCAAGAGTTGAGAAATACTTAGCAGCACCAAATTGATCTATTATCTCCTGTATTCGGGGCAACGGATACACATCACCCTTAGTTAATTCGTTCACCTTCCGGTAGTCAACACAGAAACGATAACTACCGTCCGGTTTCCGAACTAGCACTACAGGAGAGAGCCACGGTGACGTACTAGGCTCTATCACGCCCTGTCTCAACATTTTCTGGAACTCGTCCCTGATAACGTTCTTCGCTTGTTCCGGCAACCTCCACTGTTTCGTGTACACAGGCAAATGATCACCAGTTGGAATGGTGTGCTCGATCTTATCAAGGAGACCAATCTGGTCATCCTCTGTCGCAAATAACTTCGGGAATTTCCGCAACACTCCTCTCAGTGCCTTCCTATCCGCCTGTGTAACATGTTGCAAATCAAGTGCTGAAAATAATTTTTCTACTTCTACATTCTGTGCAACATTTCTCGTCTCGTATTGTACTTTGGATGGAGTTCTTGTATCTAACATGTTCAGTGCACTACATTGTGCAGTGACGGTTGGCGTCTCAGCTGACTCATGGTGAAAGATTTCTGTGTCCTCCACCATGGTTCCCTGAGATACCCTATCACCTGCCCTGAAGCGAAAAGTCTTATGTTAAAGATTGACAAATGGAATGAGTGCACCTTCATCGAGCACTACAATTAAGTGATGAGGAATTAATGAGCTGTCATATCTCCCAGCCACCTGAAGGGTGGTATCTGGTTGTATATGACGTCCCACGGCTACTTTAATAAATTTAACAGAATGTGGTGGGCAACTCTGTTTGGTCAATGCATGCAATGCACATGACCTCTTAACTGTGTCTGGAAGAGACTTAAAAATCAATTTTGGATAGTGCGCATTATATTTCTGCTTCCTCTTAATTGAAGCTACAACTGGGGGATGGTCGATCATCTCCACTGGGTTGGAAGTCTGTCCCAACTGCAACCTGCAGTTCCTAGCCCCTTTTTGAGCAGACAAGGAATAATCAAATCGCTACAGAAAATCAGTTCCCATTAAGATGTGACCAGGAAAATCAAGGTTCTCTACGATTGTACATGTGTGAGGCTGCAATTCCCCATCAATCTCAAAATTAACTGTACCTTGACCTACGATCTCAATCTTTTCCCCATTCAACAATCTTTTGTTGAATCAATCTCAATCTTTTCCATAGCAACAGTGTCATGCCTTGAGATGCCAACATGTGGTGGTATCCATAGGAATTTAATTTCAAATTTGTTTTCTTTAGCAGCTAAAACATTCATTCGAATATCACTGACTATTTTCTGGGTGTCACTACTATGTGCTTTCAATGCCAGGAGTGCACTCTGCGAGTCACAGTATATAAGTCCAATGCCTTTATCTTTTAAAAATTCAGTGCCTGCAAGTTTGGTTTGAGTTGTACATGCCCAGTTCATTGCTGTATGTACGAGAGAAGATTATTCAAATATGTTACATGCACATCCGGTACATCGTCCACCTTCTTCTACAGAGTAATTGGTTGATTAATCATTAGATGAGTTGGGTACATATTTAATATTTTGATGGAGTTGGCTACCTTCTAGAACATAATTACATAATCAGATTTCGTTCTTCTTCTACAGACCTCAGGTGAGAATTATTAGAAATTAGAAAGTTTAGCTCGAAACTTCATGTGTTGTCTTGATCTACTCAATGCCTTCACGCCGAAAACTGTGCTAATAGACAAAATTCTCTCACTTATGGAAGGTAAATTTAACTCTGCTCTCATATTAACCATTCTCGTGGACTTTGGAGCCCCAAGGATGACACGCATAGCTTCATTTTGCAAGGTTTCAAGAGATTTCAGCTCTTTGTCAGTATACAGTGTGAGATGTAGAGCATTGTAGTCACAGAGCGTATAAATGATACATAAAACATTCTAGCAAGTCTCACGTCAAGTCCATGATTGACACCAAAAAGGACCAGCAAGGGCTTTAATCTCTCCCAAAGTCTCCTCTTGAGAGAAGAAAGGTACCCAGGGTCGTTAATGGGGGACACCAAGGTATCTGTAAGACTCGCAGTTCTCAAGTGCTCGTCCATCTATATGATAATTGGCTGGTGGAATACCACATGGAAGGAGAGCACGAGTTTTCTGTGCAGAGATAAGGAGGCCACATTCATCATCTCTAGTAGCAAAAGCTATTAATCGAAGTGTTAGTAACAAGACACCTGGTGTGGTTCTTCAGCTATATCTTGCTCTGGTTAGGCCACATTTAGATTATGCAGTTCAGTTTTGGTCGCTGTACTATAGATTGGACATAAATTCCCTTGAACGTGTCCAGCGTATGATGACAAAGTTAATTCCCCAGATTAGAAATCTTTCATATGAAGAAAGATTAACAAAGCTTAAATTGCATTCACTGGAAAGGCGAAGAGTTAAGGGTGACATCATAGAGGTTTACAAGTGGATGAATGGACATAACAAAGGGGATATTAATAGGGTATTAAAAGTATCAACACAAGACGGAACATGAAGCAATGGGTATAAATTGGATATGTTTAGATTTAGGAAAGACTTGGGTATATACTGGTTTGGTAACAGGGTTGTTGATTCTTAACATAGATTGGAAGTAAATAGGAGATCCAGCAAAAGGCCTTCTGCAATTTCATTTCTTATGCATAATAAGCAATCTTATCTAGAAAATGAACTTTGAAAATGGGAAACATTAAGAAAAAGGGTTTTAATATGCTGTACCAAAAAACGGACTTATTCAGGGGAGAGGTTGATTGACTGACCATTAGCGATGTCTTTGCAAGGTCACAGAGGTGACGATATTTGGGTGCGACGAGATGCGGCCTTTTAATCCCCTTGAGCGAAATGGAAGGACTTTGGAGCGTACCTTTCTATTCTGTTTAGCAACATTGCATGTGATGGAAGAAAGCAGTTTGATAAATGATACGTAAAATTTTTAAAACACCCATGAGCTATTGCTGGATGTTTTGAAAAAAAAAACTAAAACCCCTTGCTCCAATGACCGTGCATCGAAAACAAGAATGGATACCCCTCTGACCCCAATGCCCATGCGTGGGGAAAAGCAAAATGCACGGTCTTTGGAGCCCTTTAAACTACTGTAATTTCCATACCCTCACGCCTTGTAGCGCTTACATGGCATCTGAATCAATTCCCCATCATATTTTTGTTTATGATTAACAATATCAATGTCTTTGTTTATGATAAACAAGTCCCATGGTTTCATCAACCCACTCCACTTACATTATAGTAAGACACTGATTTAACTCAGTTTACTCTTTATTAAAAATAATACTTTTATTATACATAAACATTATTACAAACAGGTTAAAACAATTTTACAATTCACTATAAGATAACTCGTGTATGGGAAGGTCTTTCTGGACCTTCATACTTGAGTAGAAAGAAATACTGTCATACTTGGAGTAGTAGAAGCTTGGAGGAAGACGTGGCTGGGCATGGTGCGGGGCAGGGCTCAGGGGAGCACCGTCCGGAGCATGGATGAGGGGCACCGTCTGGAGCAGGGCTAATGGGGCACCGGGGAGGTTAATTTTGAAGTCATTTGTAAGTACAGAGTTCAGTTTCTGGAGAACATCGTCAAGAGCAGCTGGCTCCCCTTTCTGTGGCATTGCCATCTCAATTACACTTCTTACAAACGGCTGTATACTTCTGCGTTTCGTCCTCTGCGTAATAATAAAGATGTTTAAGAGCATTTCTCCCAGTTGCTTCACATCTAGGGTGAAGTCCTTCCTTATCATCTGCGTATGACCCACATCCGCCAAGGCCTTTGGGCTCAACGTCGACAGTCCGAAGTCAATAAGGAATACATCAGGGGGCTTACAGAAATCAGGAGAGAGGGTGACCATGACATTAGAGGTGTGAATGTCACCATGTATAACTCCTCGCTTGTGGACCTCGCGCAGGCGCTGGCCAACCTTCAACACAATAAAGACCAGGTACCAGTCCGGTAGGTTACTCAAGAGGGCTTCAAAGAGTGGCATCTCGCCCCGGGAAAACATCACAATGGCTCTTGGGTTATAGCACACTCCCAGGACCTTGGGAGCGCCTCCAGCCCCATCTAATCTTTTCAAAATAAACAGCTCTGTTTCGAAGGCATGCCTCATCCTCTTCAAGATGGCATGTCCGCCGCGCCAGGGAATGCGCCCCACAACCCCATCAACGCCCTTGCCGATGTATTCCATCTGGGACGTAAGGTGATCAAGGCGAGCAGAGTTTAGTGAAACGCAAGACTTCATGTTGATTGCTGTAATATACTCACAAACAGTCTTATACCGACAAGTGTATATCGGAAGTATGATCATCAGGGTTCGCAGGAGGCCGCTGTCCTGCACAAGACTGCCTGTGGAGACGATGAGAAACAATAATGTTGCTGAATATGATAGTCAAATCACACATTGAATGATATATAGCCCGACTTGAACTCTTACAATTGCATTGTGAAGGAAGATTGATTGATTGATAAAGATTAAGCCACCTAAGAGGTGGCACGGTGAATATTCATGCCACCTAAGAGGTGGCATGAATAGCCCGTAAGTGGTACATTTTATTTCTCAGTATTCTGAGGTTGCATTTAATCATCAAACTGTTATCGCGAGGGAGGATACTGCTTCACAGTCTTTATGAGGGTGTCCAGCTGCTTGTGAAGGAAGACACGTAGGCATTGATATACAAGAGTCAGGTGAGGTGAGAGGTGAGGGGAGAAGGCAAGAGAAAACATGTAAGTTGAAGATGAAAGGCAATAATAGAATGAAAGATAATAATAGTATGGCAGGTAATAATAGGATGAAAAGTAATAATAGAATGAAAGATAATAATAGGATGAGCTAATAATAGGATGAAAGGTAATAATAAAATGAAATGTAATAATAGGAAGAAAGGTAATAATAGGATGAAAGGTAATAATAAAATGAAAGGTATTAATAGGATGAAAGGTATTAATAGGATGAAAGGTAATAATAGGATGAAAGGTAATAATAGGATGAAAGGTAATAAGAGGGTGAAAGGTAATAATAGGATGAAAGGTAATAATAAAATGAAAGGTAATAATAGGATGAAAGGTAATAATAAAATGAAAGGTAATAATAGGATGAAAGGTAATAATAGGATGAAAGGTAATAAGAGGATGAAAGGTAATAATATGATGAAAGGTAATAAGAGGATGAAAGGTAATAATAGGATAGTGAGAATAAGAGGAAAGGTAAAAATAAGTGGAAGGAAAGAGGAAAGGTAAAAATAAATGAAAGGGTTGACCAAACCACACACTAGAAAGAGAAGAGACGACGACGTTTCCTGGACCATTACCAAGACGATTGAAAATAGATGGGTTGATGCTGTTGCAAACTCGTTGAAACCTGTGGTTTGAAGGGTATGTTTGGGTTTAAATTGTTAGTAGATAGTGGTGTGGGAATTGATATGGAGAATAGATGTTATAGAAGTATGAGTTTATGGGGGGAAAATAAATTGGCAAAATGAACAGGGAAGAGGAAGGGCCTGAAATTTATAATACACTTAAGGTATATTACACGATCCGTAGGAGTTTAAGGAGCAAAGTAAATGCTCCCGAGTGTACAGAAAACAGTTGAAATTTGAAAATAGAAACACAGAAATTTGTTGAAAATAGAGAACTATTAACTGAATATCAAAAAAATAGATTTAAACTATTTCACACAGATAGATATATTAGATGAGGAGAGGGGAATAGCCATACATGTTAGGGAAAATTTGAAATGTAGTTTCGACGAGGAAATCAATACTGAGCCACACACAGAAACTCTGGCTAAAATGAGAACATAAGATCATAAGAACAAAGGTAGCACAAAGCCTATTGGCCCATACAAGGCAGCTCCTATCTATAACCACCCAATCCGTCAGTCAGGTGCAGACAGTCGTAGTGAGAGGGTGTGTTAGCCGGAGCTCCTGAGTGTAGTGATATTATCATAACAATACGGAAGTTGCGGTGAAGGAACTGATGAGTCTGGTTGGGGCTCTGAGGACAGAGTTGGACTCTCTACGGGAGGAGGTACGACAGCTGAAAGAACAACAAGAAGGAACGAAGGAATAGACCAGTAGTAAAAAGACCTCGTCTTGGAAAGTTGTAAAGGACAGGGGCCTTAAGAAGACTTTGATAAAGCCGCCTACAGACGCCCTAAGAACGTCTAATTCATTTGCTGTATTGGAGGACGAGTTCTGTGGTGAGACTGTGGATCACGCAAAAGGGAAAGCAACGAAGTGCAGACCCCTCAGAGAGTAATGGAAGTACCTAAGCAAATTTTAGTTGTGGGAGATTCCCAGATAAGGTATTTGGGTAGAACGTTTTGTGCTAGAGATAGAGGGAACAGGTTAAGGGTTTGCTATCCCGGAGCTTTTTATTGGTGATATTATAAAACACATGAATGATATTATGGCTGGAAATGAGAACAATCCCGTTATTTGCATTAGCGCGGGAGAAAATGATGTTGGTCAAGTTAGGAGTGAGGAACTGATTCAGAGGTATAAAACAGCAATTGAATTAGTTAAAAGCAAGGGAGGAATCCCGATCATATGTGGCATTCTTCCAAGAAAGAGAGTGGGAAATGAATGGATGTCGAGGGCACTTGGTGTCAATTGCCGGCTGGAAAGATATTGCAAATCAAATGCAATATCTTTCTTAGACAACTGGGGACACTTCTATGGAAGAAATGAAATGTATGCTCGCGATGGGGTGCATCTATCGAGAGCTGGGGTTGTTGTTGTTGTGAACTCGTTGGAACAGTGGTTAGAGGCGTTTGTTTGGGTTTAAACTGTTAGTAGATAGTGGTATGGGAATCGATTTGGAGGAAGGAGGTAATAAAAGTATGTGTTTGCGGGAGAAAAGAATTGGCAAAATGATCAGGAAAAGAGAAGAGCCTCAAAATAACAATTCACTTAGGGTATATTACACTAACACTAGAAGTCTAAGAAATAAAAAAACTATTTAAATGCTCTTGTCTGCACAGAAAAAATAGATATTATTGCCCTTACCGAAACGTGGATGAATCTAGAAAATAGAGAGCTATTAGCTGAATATCAAAACAATGAATTTAAACTATTTTACACAGATAGATATATAAGACGAGGAGGGGGAGTAGCCAAATATGTTAGGGACCATATGAAATGTAGTCTCAAAGAGATCAAAACTGAGCCACATACAGAAACTATTTGGATAGATTTAAAAAAAAATAACATTATAATAGGAGTTATATATAGGCCACCAAATTTAGACAGAATGGAAGCAAAGCATCTATGGGATGAATCATATAGAGCATCTAGATCTAACAGTATTTATGTCATGGGTAACTTTAATTTTAGTGGAATAAACTGGTTGAACAAAACAGGGAATAATGAAGCACAAGATTTTCTAGAATTAATTGACGATTGCTTTCTTACGCAACATATTAAGGAACAAACGTGGGGAAATAATATTTTAGATTTAGTGTTAACTAACAGGGGAACACAAATTAAGGACATCGAAATAGGGAGTGAGCTAGAGAACAGTGATCATAAAGAAATCAGGTTTAGCATTCAATGGAATAGATCTGTAGGAGAAAATTCTGTTAAAGTGCCTGATTTTCGAAAAGCTGATTTCAATAGCCTAAGAAATTTTTTGGGTCAAATTGATTGGAAAGTCTTGGGTATAGGATGTGGGCCGGTATTGGAGCTGGACGTGAACCCAGCGATAGGTGACGTAAAAGGGGTTTTCGATGTGGATTCAAAATATAACCTATTTTAAAATATTCTAACCAAAGCCGAGGAATGTAGTATACCATATAAATTGAATAGATCGAATACTAATGATCCAAAGTGGATAACAAAGGATCTGAAGAACCTTACAGGTAAAAAGAGAGCTTGGTACAAAAGGATTAGGAATAGGGAAGTCTGTTTAGAACAGGAATTCGTACAACTGGTTAGAAATACTAAAAAAGAGATAAGGAAAGCAAAAAGAAACTATGAAGTTCGCATAGCAGAGCAAGCATAGACAAATCCTAAAAGGTTTTTCCAGTTATACCGGACAAAAGTAAGGGAAAGGATAGGTCCATTAAAAACTGAGCCAGGTCAAATAACAGATAGTGATGAAGAGATGAGTAGTATTTTTAATAAATATTTTATATTCGTATTTACTAAAGAGGAACATAACAATATGCCTTCAGCCGCACAAGTATATGTGGGTGGGGACGAGGACAGGTTGACTAGTTTAGCAGTTACCAGGGAGGATGTAATTAAACAAATAGTTAAACTCAAACCAAACATATCCATAGGGCCGGTAGAAGTGTTTGCCATGGTGCTCAAAGAATGCAAAGAGGAGCTTTGCGACCCACTTTCTACCATATTTAATAAATCAATAGAGTTAGGCAGAGTGCCAGAGTTATGGAAAGTTGCTAATGTGATACCAATTTTTAAGAAAGGAGATAGATCACTTGCCTCAAACTATCGACCAATTAGCCTAACGTCTAGGCTAGTGGGAAAGTTACTGAATCGATAATTGCAAATAAAGTTCGACTTCATCTTGAAAAACACAAATTAATAAATGAGTCGCAACATGGTTGTACAAATAGCCGTTCATGTTTAACAAATTTGCTATCTTTTTATTCCAGCATAGTTGAGGCAGTTGATGGTAGTAAGAATTGTTATGTCGTGTACCTTGACTTTAGAACATAAACATAAGAACAAAGGCAACTGCAGAAGGCCTGTTGGCCCACACGAGGCAGCTCCTATTTATAACCACCCAATCCCACTCATATACTTGTCCAACCCGTGCTTGAAACAATCGAGGGACCCCACCTCCACAATGTTACGCGGCAATTGGTTCCACAAATCAACAACCCTGTTACTGAACCAGTATTTACCCAAGTCTTTCCCAAATCTAAACCTATCCAACCTACACCCATTGTTTCGTGTTCTGTCCTGTGTTGATACTTTTAATACCCTATCAACATCCCCCCGGTTATGTCCATTCACCCACTTGTAAACCTCTATCATGTCACCCTAACTCTTCGCCTTTCCAGTGAATGCAACTTAAGCTTTGTTAATCTTTCTTCATATGAAAGATTTCTAATTTGGGGAATTAACTTAGTCATCCTACGCTGGACACGTTCAAGTGAATTTATATCCATTCTATAATATGGCGACCAAAACTGAACTGCATAATCTAAATGGGGCCTAACTAGAGCAAGATATAGCTTGAGAACCACACCAGGTGTCTTGTTACTAACGCTGCGATTAATAAATCCAAGTGTCCGATTTGCCTTATTACGAACATTTATGCATTGATCCTTTTGTTTTAAATTCTTACTAATCATAACTCCCAGATCCCTTTCGCAATCCGACTTCGCAATCACAACACCATCTAGCTCGTATCTTGTAACTCTATCATCATTACCTAACCTCAGAACTTTACATTCATCAGCATTAAACTGCATCTGCCAATCCTTTGACCATTTCAAAACCCTATCTAGATCAACTTGAAGTGATAGTGAGTCCTCCTCCGAATTAATTTCCCTTCCGATTTTCGTATCATCGGCAAATTTGCAAATGTTGCTACTCAAACCTGAATCTAAATCATTTATATATATTATAAACAACAGAGGTCCCAGGACAGAGCCTTGAGGCACTCCACTTACAACATTTCCCACTCTGACTTGATTCCATTTATACTAACTCTCTGTTTCCTTTGGTATAGCCATGCCCTAATCCAGCTTAATATAGCACCCCCAATACCATGAGACTCTATCTTTTTAATCAGTCTTTCATGTGGCACTGTATCAAAAGCTTTGCTAAAGTCAAGGTATACAACATCGCAATCTTTACCACTATCAACTGCCTCAACAATGCTAGAATAAAAAGATAACAAATTTGTTAAACATGAACGGCCATTTATAAAACCATGTTGCGACTCAATTATTAATTTATGTTTTTCAAGATGAAGACGAATTTTATTTGCTATTATAGATTCGAGTAACTTTCCCACAATAGACGTTAGGCTAATTGGTCGATAGTTAGACGCAAGTGATCTATCTCCTTTCTTAAAAACTGGTATCACATTAGCAACTTTCCAAAACTCTGGCACTCTGCCTGACTCTATTGATTTATTAAATATGGTTGACAGTGGGTCACAAAGCTCCTCTTTGCATTCTTTAAGCACCCTGGCAAACACTTCATCCGGCCCTGGGGATTTGTTTGGTTTGAGTTTTACTATTTGTTTAAGAACATCCTCCCTGGTAACTGCTAAACTCGTCAACCTGTCCTCGTCCCCACCCACATAGACTTGTTCGGGTGAAGGCATATTGTTAAGTTCCTCTTTAGTAAATACAGATACAAAATATTTATTAAAAATACTACTCATCTCTTCATCCCTATCTGTTATTTGACCTGTCTCAGTTTTTAATGGACCTATCCTTTCCCTAGTCTTGGTACGATATAACTGAAAAAACCCTTTAGGATTTGTCTTTGCTTGCCCTGCTATGCGAGCTTCATAGTTTCTTTTTGCTTTCTTTATCTCTTTTTTAACATTTCTAACCAGTTGTACGAATTCCTGTTCTAAAGTGACCTCCCCATTTTTAATCCTTTTGTACCAAGCTCTCTTTTTACCTATAAGGTTCTTCAAATTCTTTGTTATCCACTTTGGGTCATTAGTATTCGATCTATTCAATTTGTATGGTATACTACGTTCCTGTGCTTTGTTTAGAATATTCTTAAATAAGTTATATATTGAATCCACATCGAAATCCCCATTTAAGTCACCTATCGCTGGGTTCATGTCTCGCTCCAAGACCGGCCCACACCCCATACCCAAGACTTTCCAATCAATTTGACCCAAAAAATTTCTTAGGCTATTAAAATCAGCTTTTCGAAAATCTGGCACTTTAACAAAATTTTCTCCTACTGGTCTATTCCATTCTATGCTAAATCTGATTTCTTTGTGATCACTGCTCCCTAGCTCACTCCCTATTTCGATGTCATTAATTTGCGTTTCCCTGTTAGTTAACACTAAATCTAAAATATTATTTTCCCGCGTTGGTTCCTTAATGTGTTGCGTAAGAAAGCAATCGTCAATTAATTCTAGAAAATCTTCTGCTTCACTATTCCCTGTTTTGTTCAACCAGTTTATTCCGCTAAAATTAAAGTCACCCATGACATAAATACTGTTAGATCTAGATGCTCTAGATATTTCATCCCATAGATGCTTTGCTTCCATTCTGTCTAAATTTGGTGGCCTATATATTACTCCTATTATAATATTATTAGCTTTTTCGTTTAATTCAATCCAAATAGTTTCTGTGTGTGGCTCTGTTTTGATTCCCTCTTTGAGACTACATTTCAAATTGTCCCTAACATATATGGCTACTCCACCTCCTCGTCTAATATATCTATCTGTGTGAAATAGTTTAAATCCATATATTTGATATTCAGCTAATAGTTCTCTATTTTCTACATTCATCCACGTTTCGGTAAGTGCAATAATATCTATTTTTTCTGTGCAGACAAGAGCATTTAATTCGTTAATTTTATTTCTTAGACTTCTACTGTTAGTGTAATATACCCTAAGTGAATTGTTATTTTGCGGACCTTCTCTTTCCCTGATCGTTTTGCCAATTCCTTTCTCCCACAAACACATACTTTTATTACCTCCTTCCTCCAAATCAATTCCCATACCTCTATCTACTAACAGTTTAAACCCAAACAAACACCTCTAACCACTTCTTCTAACGAGTTCGCAACAGCAACAACCCCAGCTCTCGATAGATGCACCCCATCACGAGCATGATGGGGTGCAAAGCTTTTGATGCGGTATCACATGAAAGACTGATTAAAAAAATAGAGGCTCATGGTATTAGAGGTGCTATATTAAGTTGGATTAGGGTATGGCTATTCCCAAGGAAACAGAGAGTTAGTATAAATGGGGTTAAGTCAGGGTGGGAAAATATTGTAAGTGGAGTGCCTCAGGGCACTGTCTTGGACCTCTGTTGTTTATAATATATGTCAATGAATTAGATTCTGGTTTGAATAGCAACATTTGCAAATTTGCCGATGATACAAAAATCGGCAGGGAAATTAACACGGAAGAAGACTCACTATCATTTCAAGTTGATCTAAATAGGGTTTTGAAATGGTCAAAGGATTGGCAGATGCAGTTTAATGCTGATAAATGTAATGTTTTAAAGATACGTAATGATGATAGAGTTACAAGATACGAGCTAGATGGTGTTGAGATTGCGAAGTTGAATTGCGAAAGGGATCTGGGAGTTATGATAAGTAAGAATTTAAAACAAAAGGATCAATGCATGAATGTTCGTAATAAGGCAAATAGGACACTGGGATTTATTAATCGAAGCGTTAGTAACAGGACACCTGGTGTGGTTCTGCAGCTATATCTTGCTCTGGTTAGGCCCCATTTAGATTATGCAGTTCAGTTTTGGTCGCCGTACTATAGAAAATTCACTTGAACGTGTCCAGCGTAGGATGACTAAGTTAATTCCCCAAATTAGAAATCTTTAATATGAAGAAAGATTAACAAAGCTTAAATTTCATTCACTGGAAAGGCGATGAGTTAGGGGGTGATAAGATAGAGGTTTACAAGTAGATGAATGGACATAACAAAGATTCCGATTGTAGAAACATTATTATTGCAATAATGGAAGGATTAGTGAAGGATTTGGTGAATTTGGTTGGAGCTCTGAGAGCAGAGATGGATTCCCTGCGGGAGGAGGTACGTTGGCTGAGACTTCGGGACGAAACGAAGGAGGAGAACAGTGTTGACGGGACCTCATCGTGGAGAGTCGTGAAGGACAGGGGTCTTAAGAAGACCTTGACAAGGCCGCCTACAGACGCCCTAAGGACAGCAAATTCATTTGCCGTGTTGGAGGACGAGTGCTGTGGTGAGCCTGCAGTTCACTCGGAATGGAAATCAGCGAAGAGCAGCAGAGCGCGGGCCCCTCAGGCTGCTCAGAAAGTTAAGGAGGTACCGAAGCGAATTTTGGTTGTGGGAGATTCCCAGGTGAGGTATTTAGACAGAACGTTTTGTGCCAGAGATAGGGGTAACACTAGGGGTTTGCTATCCGGGAGCTGGAATTGGTGATATTGAACATAAGAACATAAGAACAAAGGTAACTGCAGAAGGCCTATTGGCCCATACGAGGCAGCTCCTATTCTATAACCACCCAATCCCACTCATATACTTGTCCAACCCGTGCTTGAAACAATCGAGGGACCCCACCTCCACAATGTTACGCGGCAATTGGTTCCACAAATCAACAACCCTGTTACTGAACCAGTATTTACCCAAGTCTTTCCTAAATCTAAACTTATCCAATTTATATCCATTGTTTCGTGTTCTGTCCTGTGTTGATACTTTTAATACCCTATTAATATCCCCCCGGTTATGTCCATTCATCCACTTGTAAACCTCTATCATGTCACCCCTAACTCTTCGCCTTTCCAGTGAATGCAACTTAAGCTTTGTTAATCTTTCTTCATATGAAAGATTTCTAATTTGGGGAATTAACTTAGTCATCCTACGCTGGACACGTTCAAGTGAATTTATATCCATTCTATAATATGGCGACCAAAACTGAACTGCATAATCTAAATGGGGCCTAACTAGAGCAAGATATAGCTTGAGAACCACACCAGGTGTCTTGTTACTAACGCTGCGATTAATAAATCCAAGTGTCCGATTTGCCTTATTACGAACATTTATGCATTGATCCTTTTGTTTTAAATTCTTACTAATCATAACTCCCAGATCCCTTTCGCAATCCGACTTCGCAATCACAACACCATCTAGCTCGTATCTTGTAACTCTATCATCATTACCTAACCTCAGAACTTTACATTTATCAGCATTAAACTGCATCTGCCAATCCTTTGACCATTTCAAAACCCTATCTAGATCAACTTGAAGTGATAGTGAGTCCTCCTCCGAATTAATTTCCCTACCGATTTTCGTATCATCGGCAAATTTGCAAATGTTGCTACTCAAACCTGAATCTAAATCATTTATATATATTATAAACAACAGAGGTCCCAGGACAGAGCCTTGAGGCACTCCACTTACAACATTTTCCCACTCTGACTTGATTCCATTTATACTAACTCTCTGTTTCCTTTGGTATAGCCATGCCCTAATCCAGCTTAATATAGCACCCCCAATACCATGAGACTCTATTTTTTTTAATCAGTCTTTCATGTGGCACTGTATCAAAAGCTTTGCTAAAGTCAAGGTATACAACATCGCAATCCTTACCACTATCAACTGCCTCAACAATGCTAGAATAAAAAGATAACAAATTTGTTAAACATGAACGGCCATTTATAAAACCATGTTGCGACTCAATTATTAATTTATGTTTTTCAAGATGAAGACGAATTTTATTTGCTATTATAGATTCGAGTAACTTTCCCACAATAGACGTTAGGCTAATTGGTCGATAGTTAGACGCAAGTGATCTATCTCCTTTCTTAAAAACTGGTATCACATTAGCAACTTTCCAAAACTCTGGCACTCTGCCTGACTCTATTGATTTATTAAATATGGTTGACAGTGGGTCACAAAGCTCCTCTTTGCATTCTTTAAGCACCCTAGCAAACACTTCATCCGGCCCTGGGGATTTGTTTGGTTTGAGTTTTACTATTTGTTTAAGAACATCCTCCCTGGTAACTGCTAAACTCGTCAACCTGTCCTCGTCCCCACCCACATAGACTTGTTCGGCTGAAGGCATATTGTTAAGTTCCTCTTTAGTAAATACAGATACAAAATATTTATTAAAAATACTACTCATCTCTTCATCACTATCTGTTATTTGACCTGTCTCAGTTTTTAATGGACCTATCCTTTCCCTAGTCTTAGTACGATATAACTGAAAAAACCCTTTAGGATTTGTCTTTGCTTGCCCTGCTATGCGAACTTCATAGTTTCTTTTTGCTTTCCTTATCTCTTTTTTAACATTTCTAACCAGTTGTACGAATTCCTGTTCTAAAGTGACCTCCCCATTTTTAATCCTTTTGTACCAAGCTCTCTTTTTACCTATAATTTTCTTCAAACACAATTGATTTGTGGAACCAATTACCGCGTAACGTGCTGGAGGTTTGGACCCTCCATTGTTTCAAGCGCGGGTTGGACAAGTATATGAGTGGGATTGGGTGGTTATAAATAGGAGCTGCCTTGTATGGGCCAATAGGCCTTCTGCAGTTGCCTTTGTTCTTATGTTCTTATATTAATAGGGTATTAAAAGTATCAACACAAGACATAACACGAAACAATGGGTATAAATTAGATAAGTTTATATTTAGGAAACACTTGTGTAAATACTGGTTCGGTAACAGGGTTGTTGATTTGTGGAACCAATTACCGCATAACGTGGTGGAGGTGGGGTCCCTCGATTGTTTCAAGCGCGGGTTGTACAAGTATATGAGTGGGATTAGGTTGTGAGCTGCCTCGTATGGGCCAATAAGCCTTCTGCAGTTACCTTTGTTCTTGTTCTTATGATCTTAAGTGAATTTATATCCATTCTATAATACGGCGACCAAAACTGAACTGCATATTCTAAATGGGGCCTAACCAAAGCAAGATATAGCTTATGAACCACGCCAGGTGTCTTATTACTAACGCTTTGATTAATAAATCCCAGTGTCCTATTCGCCTTATTACGAACATTCACGCATTGATCCTTTTGTTTTAAATTCTTACTAATCATAACTCCCAGATCCCTTTCGCAATCCAACTTCGCAATCTCAACACCATCTAGCTCGAATCTTGTAACTCTATCATCATTACCTAGCCTCAGAACTTTATATTTATCAGCATTAAACTACATTTGCCAATCCTTTGACCATTTCAAAACCCTATCTAGATCAACTTGAAGTGATAGTGAGTCCTCCTTTGAATTAATTTCCCTACCGATTTTCGTATCATCGGCAAATTTGCAAATGTTGCTACTCAAACCTGAATCTAAATCATTTATATATATTATAAACAACAGAGGTCCCAGGACAGAGCCCTGAGGAACTCCACTAACAACATTATCCCACTCTGACTTAACCCCATTTATACTAACTCTGTTTCCTTTGGAATAGCCATGCCCTAATCCAACTTAATATTGCACCCCCAATACCATGAGCTTCTATTTTTTTAATTAGTCTTTCATGTGGCACTGTATCAAAAGCTTTGCTAAAGTCAAGGTACACAACATCACAATCCTTACCACTATCAACTGCCTCAACTATGCTGGAATAAAAAGTTAGCAAATTTGTTAAACATGAACGGCCATTTGTAAAACCATGTTGCGACTCATTTATTAATTTATGTTTTTCAAGATGGGGACGAATTGTATTTGCAATTATTGATTCAAGTAACTTTCCTACAACAGACGTTAGGCTAATTGGCCGATAGTTTGACGCAAGTGATCTATCTCCTTTCTTAAAAATTGGTACCACATTAGCTACCTTCCATGACTCCGGCACTCTGCCTAACTTTATTGATTTATTAAATATGGTAGACAGTGGCTCGGAAAGCTCCTCTTTGCATTCTTTAAGCACCCTGGCAAACACTTCATCCGGCCCTGGGGATTTATTTGGTTTTAGATTTTCTAATTGTTTAATTACATCCTCCCTGGTAACTGCTAAACTAGTCAACCTGTCCTCATCCCCACCCACATAGACTTGTTCGGCTGAAGGCATATTGTTAAGTTCTTCTTTAGTAAATACAGATATAAAATATTTGTTAAAAATACTACTCATCTCCTTGTCATTATCCGTTATTTGACCTGTCTCAGATTTTAATGGACCTATCCTTTCCCTAGTCTTAGTTCGATATAACTGAAAAAAACCTTTAGAATTTGTCTTCGCTTGCCCTGCTATGCAAACTTCGTAGTTTCTTTTTTGCATTCCTTATCTCTTTTTTAACATTTCTAACCAGTTGTACGAATTCCTGTTCTAAACTAACTTCCCCATTCTTAATCCTTTAGTACCACGCTCTCTTTTTTACTATAAGGTTCTTCAGATCATTTGTTATCCATTTTGGATCATTAGTATTCGATGTATTCAATTTATATGGTATACCACATTCCCGGGCTTTGGTTAGAATTTTTTTAAATAGGTTATATTTGGAATCCACATCGAAATCCCCTTTTACGTCACATGTCGCTGGGTTCACGTCTAGCCCACACCCCATCCCCAAGACATTCAAATCTATTTGACCCAAAAAATTTCTTAGGCTATTGAAATCAGCTTTTCGAAAATTAGGCACTTTAACAGAATTTTCTCCTACAGATCTATTCTATTCTATGCTAAATCTGATTTCTTTATGATCACTGTTCCCTAGCTCACTCCCTATTTCCATGTCCTTAATTTGTGTTTCCCTGTTAGTTAACACTAAATCTAAAATAGTATTACCCCGCGATGGTTCTTTAAAATGTTGGGTATGAAAGCAATCATCAATTAATTCTAGAAAATCTTCTGCTTTATTATTCCCTGTTTTGTTCACCCAGTTTATTCCACTAAAATTATAGTTACCCATGACATAAATACTTTTAGACTTAGATGTTCTAGATATTTCATCCCATAGATGCTTTGCTTCCATTCTGTCTAAATTTGGTGGCCTATATATAACTCCTATTATAATATTATTTGCTTTTTCGTTTATTTCTATCTAAATAGTTTCTGTATGTGGCTCAGTTTTGATTCCCTCTCTGAAACTACATTTCATATTGTCCCTAACATATATGGCTACTCCCCCTCCTCGTCTAATATATCTATCTGTGTGAAATAGTTTAAATCCATTTATTTGATATTCAGCTAATAGTTCTCTATTTTCTACATTCATCCACGTTTCGGTAAGTGCAATAATGTCTATTTCTTCCATACAGATATCTTCTTCATCCTTTTCAATTCCCATACCACTATCTGCTAACAGTTTAAACGCAAACAAACTTCTCCAACCACTGGTTCCAACGAGTTCGCAACAACAACAACCCAAGCCCTCGATAGATGCATCCCATCTAGAGCATACATTTCATTTCTTCTATAGAAATGTTCCCAGTTATCTATGAAAGATATTGCATTTGATTTACAATATCTTTCCAGCCGTCAATTGACACCAAGTGCCCTCGACAACCATTCATTTCCAACTCATATGATCGGGATTCCTCCCTTGCTCCTACTTATGTTGTTGCTGTTTATTCAGATTTAGCTACTCAGAACAAAGTGTCCATGTAGCACGGGCTATCGTGAGCCCGTAATTGAGTTCGGTTATTCGCGATAACCTTGTTTCTGTGATATTTGGGTCCAAGTTTAAAATGGAAGGGGATTTCCTCCTTTTTTATGTTTATTTATCGCAAATGTTTTAGTGCACTGGTTTTAGTCTTGTTTTATTAACATTATCTTGGAGGCGGATGTAGATGCAGAATGCTCACTAGTGAGTCCCATTCCTCAACTGCTTTTCTAATCATTGATGTCGCAGTGGAATGTGCATCTAATGCAGCTGCTGTCGTTGGATTAATGTTGAGTTTGATGCACAGGTAGCATCACATTGCTACCTGCTGCAGTCCGTTCCGTCATTCCGTTTGCTTGTGGGTGGTAGGCTGTTGTAAAAGCCGAAGTTGTCTCTAAAATCTTACAAACTTCTCTAAATATATTCCCATTGAATTCTTGACCCCGGTCAGAGACTAAAACTTTAGGAGGTCCGAATACAGTAACGAACCTACGCAAGAACGCATCTGCAACCGTACGAGAATCCTTCCGAGGTAATGCAACTAGTGTAGTGTACCTAGACTGATGGTTAAATAGCACCGACACGTATCTGTTACCTGAATGACTGTGATGTAAATCAATCAAATCGGCCCCCACACGATCTAAAGGCACACGAATTTCAGGAAATTTCTGAAGTGGGGCTTGTTCCTTAAGGGTGCCTTTCCTCCTCTGGCAACGAGGGCACGACTTCACGAAATTGATTACTTCAGAAAGTAATCCTGGAAAATAAAATAGAGACTTTGCTTTTAAGTGGGTTTTAAAGACCCCCGGATGCCCTGCAATTTTAGAAGCATGCGCAAGCTTTAACGCTGATGACCGCAACGCGTCCGGAATAACTAGCTGAAATACTGCCCTATCATTCTGGCTATTAACATAATACAGGACGCCCTGTTTCACTTCAAAATCATGAATAGGTAAATTCTTTTTCTTTTTCGGGTATTTTCCTCCCTCTAAATACTCAATAATTTCTTTCCATCTAGGCTCGCTCATCTGGTATTCTCTCATTTTATCTGATGGAATGGTTTCAATATTTTCGTTAACTTGAACTACCACTATGTTTCTACTTAGCGTATCTGGCACAACATGTGCTGGACCAGGCTTGTACAAAATCTGGAATGAGTGGGCCGAAAGTTCGTGAGGCCAGCGTGACATTCGTGGGCATTTTGTTCGCTTTTTAAATATGTGTCAACCCTCGATGGTCTGTACTCACCTAGTTGTGCTTGCAGGGGTTGAGCTCTGGCTCTTTGGTCCCGCCTCTCAACTGTCAATCAACAGGTGTACAGGTTCCTGAGCCTATTGGGCTCTATCATATCTACACTTGAAACTGTGAATGGAGTCTGCCTCCACCACATCACTTCCTAATGCATTCCATTTGTCAACCACTCTGACACTAAAAAAGTTCTTTCTAATATCTCTGTGGCTCATTTGGGCACTCAGTTTCCACCTGTGTCCCCGTGTGTGTGCCCCTTGTGTTAAGCAGCCTGTCTTTATCAACCCTGTCAATTTCCTTGAGGATCTTGAATGTGGTGATCATGTCCCCCCTAACTCTTCTGTCTTCCAACGAAGTGAGGTTTAATTCCCGTAGTCTCTCCTCGTAGCTCATACCTCTCAGCTCGGGTACTAGTCTGGTGGCAAACCTTTGAACCTTTTCCATTTTAGTCTTATGCTTGACTAGATATGGACTCCATGCTGGTGCCGCATACTCCAGGATTGGTCTGACATATGTGGTATATAATGTTCTGAAAGATTCCTTACACAAGTTTCTAAAGTCCGTTCTTATGTTAGCCAACCTGGCATATGCTGCTGCTGTTATCCTCTTGATATGAGCATCAGGGGACAGGTCTGGCGTGATATCAACCCCCAGGTCTTTCTCTCTCTCGGACTCTTGAAGTATTTCATCTCCCAAGTGATACCTTGTATCTGGTCTCCTACCCCTATCTTCATTACATTACATTTGCTTGGATTAAATTCTAACAGCCATTTGTTCGACCATTCCTGCAGCTTGTCCAGGTCTTCTTGAAGCCTCAAGCTGTCCTCCTCTGTCTTAATCCTTCTCATAATTTTGGCGTCGTCAGCAAACATTGAGAGGAATGAGTCTATACCCTCTGGGAGATCATTTACGTATATCAGAAACAGGATAGGTCCAAGAACAGAGCCATGTGGGACTCCACTGGTGACTTCACGCCAGTCTGAGGTCTCACCCCTCACTGTAACTCTCTGCTTCCTATTGTTTAGGTACTCCCTTATCCACTGGAGCGCCCTACCAGTTACTCCTGCCTGTTTCTCTAGCTTATGCATCAACCTTTTATGGGGTACTGTGTCAAAGGCTTTCCGACAGTCCAAAAAAATGCAGATTATTTTTGTAATCTGTGTAGATTACATAGTGCCGCTGAAATAGTTAAGGCTCGAAATACCTAACTGATTCTACTACTGCCAGTGCCTCCCGATCCGTAGCTGAATAACGAACTTCAGGTCCCTTGACCTTCCTACAGAAATAGGCTACTGGATGGGGTAAATTATCCGCATCTCGCTGAATTAAGCACCCGCCAATAGCAATACCGCTGGCGTCAGTGTGCACCTCCCACTCTACTCAAAATCAGGAATAGCCAATACCGGTGTCGTGATTAGTTGGTCTTTCAGTTTGCGATAGGCCTCGTCATGCTCAGATTTCCATACAAACTTCGCATTTTTCTTGGTCAGATCAGTCAGGGGTGCTGAAATGCCAGCGAAACCTTCAATATGACGACGAAAATATCCGGCCGTCCCCAAAAACCTACGCACGTCCTTTGCTGTCCTTGGAGTAGGCATGTCAGCAATGGCGCGGCAAGAATCTGGGTCAGGTCGGATACCGTCTGGGCACACCTGGAACCCCAGAAATTTGAATTTCTGAGCCGCCAGGGTGCACTTCTGAACATTCAGCCTGAAACCTGCCTGATCTAACAACTTCAAAATCTCAGTCAAGTCCCGTAGGTGTTCCTCAAACGTCCTGGAATATATCACAACATCATCCAGGCACGCTAAAGAATTCCTACCCAGGACCGGACTAAGGATGAAGTTGATGGCCCTCTGAAACGAAGAGGGCGCTGTCTTCAAACCAAACGGCATCCTACGGAATTGATAAGTGTGCCTACCATCTGAGAATGCTGTTTTTTCCCTATCCTGTTCTGCCACCGGAATCGCCCAATACGCCGATTTCGCGTCAAGAGTTGAGAAATACTTAGCAGCACCAAATTGATCTATTATCTCCTGTATTCGGGGCAACGGATACACATCACCCTTAGTTAGTTCGTTCACCTTCCGGTAGTCAACACAGAAACGATAACTACCGTCCGGTTTCCGAACTAGCACAACAGGAGAGAGCCACGGTGACGTACTAGGCTCTATCACGCCCTGTCTCAACATTTTCTGGCACTCCTCCCTGATAACGTTCTTAGCTTGTTCCGGCAACCTCCACTGTCTCGTGTACACAGGCAAATGATCACCAGTTGGAATGGTGTGCTCGATCTTATCAAGGAGACCAATCTGGTCATCCTCTGTCACAAATAATTTCGGGAATTTCCGCAACACTCCTCTCAGTGCCTTCCTATCCGCCTGTGTAACATGTTGCAAATCAAGTGCTGAAATTAATTTTTCTACTTCTTCTACATTCTGTGCAACATCTCTCGTCTCGTATTGTACTTTGGATGGTGTTTTAGAATTCAACATGTTCAGTGCACTACATTGTGCAGTGACGGTTGGCGTCTCAGCTGACTCATGGTGAAAGATTTCCGTGTCCTCCACCATGGTCCCTGAGATACCCTATCACCTGCCCTGAAGCGAAAAGTCTTATGTGAAAGATTGACAACCGGAATGAGTGCACCTTTATCGAGCACAACAATTAAGTACTCACCTATTTGTGCTTGCGGGGGTTGAGCTTTGGCTCCTTGGTCCCGCCTCTCAACTGTCAATCAACTGGTGTACAGATTCCTGAGCCTACTGGGCTCTATCATATCTACATTTAAAACTGTGTATGGAGTCAGCCTCCACCACATCACTGCCTAATGCATTCCATCCGTTAACTACTCTGACAATGAAAAAGTTCCTTCTAACGTCTCTGTGGCTCATGTGGGTACTCAGTTTCCACCTGTGTCCCCTTGTTCGCGTCACACCAGTGTTGAATAGCTCATCCTTGTTTACCCGGTCGATTCCTCTGAGGATTTTGTAGGTTGTGATCATGTCTCCCCTTACTCTTCTGTCTTCCAGTGTCGTAAGGTGCATTTCCCGCAGCCTTTCCCCGTAACTCATGCCTCTTAGTTCTGGGACTAGTCTAGTGGCATACCTTTGGATTTTTTCCAGCTTCGTCTTGTGCTTGACAAGGTACAGGCTCCATGCTGGGGCCGCATACTCCAGGATTGGTCTTACATATGTGGTGTACAAGATTGTGAATGATTCCTTACACAGGTTCCTGAACGCTGTTCTGATGTTAGCCAGCCTCGCATATGCCGCAGACGTTATTCTTTTTATGTGGGCTTCAGGAGACAGGTTTGGTGTGATATCAACTCCTAAATCTTTCTCTCTGTTCGTTTCATTAAGTACTTCATCTCCTATTCTGTATCCTGTGTTTGGCCTCCTATTACCACCACATAGTTTCATTACTTTGCATTTACTCGGGTTGAACTTCAACAGCCATTTGTTGGACCATTCACTCAGTCTGTCTAGGTCATCTTGTAGCCTCCTACTATCGTCCTCAGTTTCAATCCTCCTCATAATTTTTGCATCATCGGCAAACATTGAGAGAAACGATTCTATACCCTCTGGAAGATCATTTACATATATCAGAAACAGTATCGGTCCAAGGACTGACCCCTGCGGTACTCCACTCGTAACGTCTCGCCAATCTGAGACCTCACCCCTCACACTGACTCGTTGTCTCCTGTTACTTAGGTACTCCTGTATCCAACGGAGTACCTTCCCTTTCACTCCAGCCTGCATCTCCAGTTTTTTCACTAGCCTCTTGTGTGGCACTGTGTCAAAGGCTTTCTGACAATCCAAAAATATGCAGTCTGCCCACCCTTCTCTTTCTTGCCTTATTTTTGTTGCCTGGTCGTAGAATTCAAGTAACCCTGTGAGGCAGGACCTGCCATCCCTGAATCCATGTTGATGCTGTGTTACAAAGTTCTTTCGCTCCAGGTACTCCACTAGCTTTCTTCGCACAATCTTCTCCATCATCTTGCATGGTATGCAGGTTAGGGACACTGGTCTGTAATTCAGTGCCTCCTGTCTATCCCCTTTCTTGTATATCGGGACTACGTTAGCTGCTTTCCAAATTTCTGGCAGTTCCCCTGTTGCCAGTGATTTGTTATACACCATGGAGAGCGGTAGGCACAGTTCTTCTGCTCCTTCCTTTAGTATCCAGGGGGAGATTCCATCTGGGCCTATAGCCTTTGTCACATCCAATTCTAGTAAACAGTTCCTTACTTACCCGCTGGTAATCTCAAACTCTTCCAGTGGTTCCTGGTTAGCTATTCCCTCTCTTATCACTGGGATTTCTCCTTGCTCTAAGGTGAAGACCTCTTGGAATTTCTTATTCAGTTCCTCACACACTTCCTTGTCGTTTGTAGTGAATCCTTCTGCCCCTAACCTTAATTTCATAACCTGTTCCTTTACTGTTGTTTTTCTCCTGATGTGGGTATGCAGCAATTTAGGCTGAGTCTTTGCCTTGCTGGCGATGTCATTTTCGTATTGTCTTTCTGCCTCTCTTCTCATCCTAACATATTCATTCCTGGCATTCTGGTATCTTTCTCTGCTCTCCAGTATCCTGTTATTCCTATAGTTTCTCCATGCCCTTTTACTTTGCTGCTTAGCTAGCCTACATCTCTGATTAAACCATGGGTTTCTCATCTTCATTTCACTGTTTTCCTTTTGGACTGGGACAAACTTGTTTGCTGCGACCTAGCATTTTTGCGTGATGTATTCCATCATATCTTGGGCCGTCTTTTCCCTGAGCTCTGTTTCCCATGCTATATCTGCTAGTCATTTTCTTATCTCCTCATAGTTTCCCTTTCGGTATGCTAACCTTTTGGTTTCGGTATCCCTCCTCGAGTTCAATAACCCTTCTTCAATCAGGTACTCAAACACCAATGCACTGTGGTCGCTCATTCCTACTGGGTCCTCAAAACTGATTTCTCTTATGTCAGAGTCGTTCAGGGTGAAAACCAGGTCGAGTCTCGCTGGTTCGTCATTTCCTCTCATCCTTGTGGGTTCACTGACATGCTGGGTTAAGAAGTTTCTAGTCGCCACCTCCAGTAGTTTGGCTCTCCACGTATCCTCGCCTCCATGCGGTTCCTTGTTCTCCCAATCAATCCTGCTGTGATTGAAGTCCCCCATGATGAGCAGGTGGGATCTATTTCTACAGGCAGAAGAGGCTGCCCTCTCAATTATAGTGTTAACTGCCATGTTATTGCTTTCATACTCTTGACTGTGTCTTCTGTCATTTGGTGGAGGATTATATATTACTGCTACTACTATCCTTGGTCCTCCCATTGTCATGGTGCCTGCTATGTAGTCTCTGAAACCCTCACAGCCCGGGATAGCCATCTCCTTAAAATTCCATTCCTTTCTCATGAGTAGGGCCACTCCTCCTCCTCCTCCCCTACCTTCCCTCTCTTTCCTTATTATTGTGTACTCCTGGGGAAACACGGCATTCGTTATGATTTCAGAGAGTTTTGTTTCAGTGAGTCCAATTACATCTGGGTTCACTTCTTGTGCTCTTTCCCTTAGTTCACTTGCCATGCTTGTGATCCCATCTATGTTCGAGTACATTGCCCTGAAACTAATTCTCTTCTGCTTCTCCTCTGGGGGGGACCTGTGGGGTCTGGGGTGAGCGTGAGCTGGGAGGATCTGGTATGGGGAGACTGGTGGAGGAGGAAGGGCTTGGGGGGTAAGGGGGAGGGGGAGGGTAGGGGGAGTGGGTGAGGGGGGGAGGGGGAGGGTAGGGGGAGTGGGTGAGGGGGAGGGTAGGTGGAGTTGGTGAGGAGGGGGGAGGGTTGGGGGTGAGAGGGAGAAGGGTTGGGGGGGGGGAAAGGGAAGGCTGAGGTGGTTGAGGAAGAGGGGAGGGTTTTGGGGAGTGGTAGAGAGGGGAAGGCTTAGGTGGGGTGGGGGAGAGTGGGGAGCTTAGGGGGATGGGGGAGAATGGAGGGCTTGTGGGTGGGAGGGACGGAAGGACATGTGGGAGAAGGGAGGGCTTGGGGGATGGGGGAGAAGGGAGGTCCTGGGGGGAGGGGGGAGTGGGAGGAGGGGGGTGAGTGGGAGGAGAGGTGTGGGTGGGGGGAGGGTGCCTTAGGTGGGTACTTAGTGGGGGGCTGACAGGGGTTGGGGCAGGTAGGGTGTCTGTTGGGTGGAATGAGGGGGTGGTGCCGCACTCCCTGTGGCTAATGCACTGTTTGAGGAGGGGTTCCCCATTCCCCTCTGGGATTGTAGGGATCGGGGGTGTGGCTCCCTGATTCCTTTCTCTTTCCCTGCGCTCCTTCCTCGCGTCTGCTGCTTGCATTCTCTCTTCCCTTGTCATATCCCTCTGCAAGAATACTCTTTTGAACTTCTCTACACCTACTAGACAGCACTTCCTTTTTAATAGTTCCTCTTTCGCGATTTCGCTCATGAAAACCACCTTTATCATTCGGTCTCTGTCCTTGTACTTTCCAAGCCTGAAAACCTTTTCAACATTTTGCTCAGCTCCCTCCATCCTTACCTCTTTAAGGATCTCTTTAATCATGTTTTTGTCCTTGTCTCTCCGCTCCTTTGGTCTGGTCCCTGTTTGCTCCTTAATGCCTGCTACTACTACTGCTCTATTTCTCTCTATCAGCCGGCTAGTACATCTAGCCGCTTCCTGAGAGGAAGCCACTTCCATGGCAACTTCCTTAACGGCAGACCTAGCTTCAGGGCTCGTTTTATGTATTTCAGCAAATGAGAGCTGAGGTGTGGAGATCCCCTCCACAGTAGCATTCCTGTCTCCCTGAGGCACGGTTTGTGTCTGGTATTGTGGAGAAGTCTCCTTCAGGCTTCTTATCTCCTCCTTTGCTGCCCTTAGTTCAACCTGCAGGTTGGCAACTGTCTCCCTCATTACTCTCAGTTCTTCACTGAATTCCTCCCACATTTGCTGGAATACTCCCTTCATCCAGGCTTCCTGTTCCACCCCTTCCTCTGAATTTGGTCCAGCTGCGATTGATATCCTGCGTGCGTAAGCCCGAGTTCGTGTCCCTTCCATGTTTTGCCAGAGAGGGAGAGAGAGAGGGAGAGAGAGAGAGAGAGGGAGAGAGAGAGAGAGAGAGAGAGAGGGAGAGAGAGAGGGAGAGAGAGAGGGAGAGAGAGAGAGAGAGGGAGAGAGAGAGAGAGGGAGAGAGAGAGAGGGAGAGAGAGAGAGAGGGAGAGAGAGAGAGAGAGAGAGACAGAGAGAGAGAGAGAGAGAGAGGGAGAGAGAGAGAGGGAGAGAGAGAGAGGGAGAGAGAGAGAGGGAGAGAGAGGGACAAACTTCCATTCACTACACTACACTACATTCACTACAAACTTCCTTGTCGTTTGTAGTGAATCCTTCTGCCCCTAACCTTAATTTCATAACCTGTTCCTTTACTGTTGTTTTTCTCCTGATGTGGCTATGCAGCAATTTAGGCTGAGTCTTTGCCTTGCTGGCGATGTCATTTTCGTATTGTCTTTCTGCCTCTCTTCTCATCCTAACATATTCATTCCTGGCATTCTGGTATCTTTCTCTGCTCTCCAGTATCCTGTTATTCCTATAGTTTCTCCATGCCCTTTTACTTTGCTGCTTAGCTAGCCTACATCTCTGATTAAACCATGGGTTTCTCATCTTCATTTCACTGTTTTCCTTTTGGACTGGGACAAACTTGTTTGCTGCGACCTAGCATTTTTGCGTGATGTATTCCATCATATCTTGGGCCGTCTTTTCCCTGAGCTCTGTTTCCCATGCTATATCTGCTAGTCATTTTCTTATCTCCTCATAGTTTCCCTTTCGGTATGCTAACCTTTTGGTTTCGGTATCCCTCCTCGAGTTCAATAACCCTTCTTCAATCAGGTACTCAAACACCAATGCACTGTGGTCGCTCATTCCTACTGGGTCCTCAAAACTGATTTCTCTTATGTCAGAGTCGTTCAGGGTGAAAACCAGGTCGAGTCTCGCTGGTTCGTCATTTCCTCTCATCCTTGTGGGTTCACTGACATGCTGGGTTAAGAAGTTTCTAGTCGCCACCTCCAGTAGTTTGGCTCTCCACGTATCCTCGCCTCCATGCGGTTCCTTGTTCTCCCAATCAATCCTGCTGTGATTGAAGTCCCCCATGATGAGCAGGTGGGATCTATTTCTACAGGCAGAAGAGGCTGCCCTCTCAATTATAGTGTTAACTGCCATGTTATTGCTTTCATACTCTTGACTGTGTCTTCTGTCATTTGGTGGAGGATTATATATTACTGCTACTACTATCCTTGGTCCTCCCATTGTCATGGTGCCTGCTATGTAGTCTCTGAAACCCTCACAGCCCGGGATAGCCATCTCCTTAAAATTCCATTCCTTTCTCATGAGTAGGGCCACTCCTCCTCCTCCTCCCCTACCTTCCCTCTCTTTCCTTATTATTGTGTACTCCTGGGGAAACACGGCATTCGTTATGATTTCAGAGAGTTTTTTTTCAGTGAGTCCAATTACATCTGGGTTCACTTCTTATGCTCTTTCCCTTAGTTCACTTGCCATGCTTGTGATCCCATCTATGTTCGAGTACATTGCCCTGAAACTAATTCTCTTCTGCTTCTCCTCTGGGGGGGACCTGTGGGGTCTGGGGTGAGCGTGAGCTGGGAGGATCTGGTATGGGGAGACTGGTGGAGGAGGAAGGGCTTGGGGGGTAAGGGGGAGGGGGAGGGTAGGGGGAGTGGGTGAGGGGGGTAGGGGGAGTGGGTGAGGGGGAGGGTAGGTGGAGTTGGTGAGGAGGGGGGAGGGTTGGGGGTGAGAGGGAGAAGGGTTGGGGGGGGGGGGGAAAGGGAAGGCTGAGGTGGTTGAGGAAGAGGGGAGGGTTTTGGGGAGTGGTAGAGAGGGGAAGGCTTAGGTGGGGTGGGGGAGAGTGGGGAGCTTAGGGGGATGGGGGAGAATGGAGGGCTTGTGGGTGGGAGGGACGGAAGGACATGTGGGAGAAGGGAGGGCTTGGGGGATGGGGGAGAAGGGAGGTCCTGGGGGGAGGGGGGAGTGGGAGGAGGGGGGTGAGTGGGAGGAGAGGTGTGGGTGGGGGGAGGGTGCCTTAGGTGGGTACTTAGTGGGGGGCTGACAGGGGTTGGGGCAGGTAGGGTGTCTGTTGGGTGGAATGAGGGGGTGGTGCCGCACTCCCTGTGGCTAATGCACTGTTTGAGGAGGGTTCCCCATTCCCCTCTGGGATTGTAGGGATCGGGGGTGTGGCTCCCTGATTCCTTTCTCTTTCCCTGCGCTCCTTCCTCGCGTCTGCTGCTTGCATTCTCTCTTCCCTTGTCATATCCCTCTGCAAGAATACTCTTTTGAACTTCTCTACACCTACTAGACAGCACTTCCTTTCTAATAGTTCCTCTTTCGCGATTTCGCTCATGAAAACCACCTTTATCATTCGGTCTCTGTCCTTGTACTTTCCAAGCCTGAAAACCTTTTCAACATTTTGCTCAGCTCCCTCCATCCTTACCTCTTTAAGGATCTCTTTAATCATGTTTTTGTCCTTGTCTCTCCGCTCCTTTGGTCTGGTCCCTGTTTGCTCCTTAATGCCTGCTACTACTACTGCTCTATTTCTCTCTATCAGCCGGCTAGTACATCTAGCCGCTTCCTGAGAGGAAGCCACTTCCATGGCAACTTCCTTAACGGCAGACCTAGCTTCAGGGCTCGTTTTATGTATTTCAGCAAATGAGAGCTGAGGTGTGGAGGTCCCCTCCACAGTAGCATTCCTGTCTCCCTGAGGCACGGTTTGTGTCTGGTATTGTGGAGAAGTCTCCTTCAGGCTTCTTATCTCCTCCTTTGCTGCCCTTAGTTCAACCTGCAGGTTGGCAACTGTCTCCCTCATTACTCTCAGTTCTTCACTGAATTCCTCCCACATTTGCTGGAATACTCCCTTCATCCAGGCTTCCTGTTCCACCCCTTCCTCTGAATTTGGTCCAGCTGCGATTGATATCCTGCGTGCGTAAGCCCGAGTTCGTGTCCCTTCCATGTTTTGCCAGAGAGGGAGAGAGAGAGGGAGAGAGAGAGAGAGAGGGAGAGAGAGAGAGAGAGAGAGAGAGAGAGAGGGAGAGAGAGAGGGAGAGAGAGAGGGAGAGAGAGAGAGAGAGGGAGAGAGAGAGAGAGGGAGAGAGAGAGAGGGAGAGAGAGAGAGAGGGAGAGAGAGAGAGAGAGAGAGAGACAGAGAGAGAGAGAGAGAGAGAGGGAGAGAGAGAGAGGGAGAGAGAGAGAGGGAGAGAGAGGGACAAACTTCCATTCACTACACTACACTACATTCACTACAAACTTCCTTGTCGTTTGTAGTGAATCCTTCTGCCCCTAACCTTAATTTCATAACCTGTTCCTTTACTGTTGTTTTTCTCCTGATGTGGCTATGCAGCAATTTAGGCTGAGTCTTTGCCTTGCTGGCGATGTCATTTTCGTATTGTCTTTCTGCCTCTCTTCTCATCCTAACATATTCATTCCTGGCATTCTGGTATCTTTCTCTGCTCTCCAGTATCCTGTTATTCCTATAGTTTCTCCATGCCCTTTTACTTTGCTGCTTAGCTAGCCTACATCTCTGATTAAACCATGGGTTTCTCATCTTCATTTCACTGTTTTCCTTTTGGACTGGGACAAACTTGTTTGCTGCGACCTAGCATTTTTGCGTGATGTATTCCATCATATCTTGGGCCGTCTTTTCCCTGAGCTCTGTTTCCCATGCTATATCTGCTAGTCATTTTCTTATCTCCTCATAGTTTCCCTTTCGGTATGCTAACCTTTTGGTTTCGGTATCCCTCCTCGAGTTCAATAACCCTTCTTCAATCAGGTACTCAAACACCAATGCACTGTGGTCGCTCATTCCTACTGGGTCCTCAAAACTGATTTCTCTTATGTCAGAGTCGTTCAGGGTGAAAACCAGGTCGAGTCTCGCTGGTTCGTCATTTCCTCTCATCCTTGTGGGTTCACTGACATGCTGGGTTAAGAAGTTTCTAGTCGCCACCTCCAGTAGTTTGGCTCTCCACGTATCCTCGCCTCCATGCGGTTCCTTGTTCTCCCAATCAATCCTGCTGTGATTGAAGTCCCCCATGATGAGCAGGTGGGATCTATTTCTACAGGCAGAAGAGGCTGCCCTCTCAATTATAGTGTTAACTGCCATGTTATTGCTTTCATACTCTTGACTGTGTCTTCTGTCATTTGGTGGAGGATTATATATTACTGCTACTACTATCCTTGGTCCTCCCATTGTCATGGTGCCTGCTATGTAGTCTCTGAAACCCTCACAGCCCGGGATAGCCATCTCCTTAAAATTCCATTCCTTTCTCATGAGTAGGGCCACTCCTCCTCCTCCTCCCCTACCTTCCCTCTCTTTCCTTATTATTGTGTACTCCTGGGGAAACACGGCATTCGTTATGATTTCAGAGAGTTTTGTTTCAGTGAGTCCAATTACATCTGGGTTCACTTCTTGTGCTCTTTCCCTTAGTTCACTTGCCATGCTTGTGATCCCATCTATGTTCGAGTACATTGCCCTGAAACTAATTCTCTTCTGCTTCTCCTCTGGGGGGGACCTGTGGGGTCTGGGGTGAGCGTGAGCTGGGAGGATCTGGTATGGGGAGACTGGTGGAGGAGGAAGGGCTTGGGGGGTAAGGGGGAGGGGGAGGGTAGGGGGAGTGGGTGAGGGGGGTAGGGGGAGTGGGTGAGGGGGAGGGTAGGTGGAGTTGGTGAGGAGGGGGGAGGGTTGGGGGTGAGAGGGAGAAGGGTTGGGGGGGGGGGGAAAGGGAAGGCTGAGGTGGTTGAGGAAGAGGGGAGGGTTTTGGGGAGTGGTAGAGAGGGGAAGGCTTAGGTGGGGTGGGGGAGAGTGGGGAGCTTAGGGGGATGGGGGAGAATGGAGGGCTTGTGGGTGGGAGGGACGGAAGGACATGTGGGAGAAGGGAGGGCTTGGGGGATGGGGGAGAAGGGAGGTCCTGGGGGGAGGGGGGAGTGGGAGGAGGGGGGTGAGTGGGAGGAGAGGTGTGGGTGGGGGGAGGGTGCCTTAGGTGGGTACTTAGTGGGGGGCTGACAGGGGTTGGGGCAGGTAGGGTGTCTGTTGGGTGGAATGAGGGGGTGGTGCCGCACTCCCTGTGGCTAATGCACTGTTTGAGGAGGGTTCCCCATTCCCCTCTGGGATTGTAGGGATCGGGGGTGTGGCTCCCTGATTCCTTTCTCTTTCCCTGCGCTCCTTCCTCGCGTCTGCTGCTTGCATTCTCTCTTCCCTTGTCATATCCCTCTGCAAGAATACTCTTTTGAACTTCTCTACACCTACTAGACAGCACTTCCTTTCTAATAGTTCCTCTTTCGCGATTTCGCTCATGAAAACCACCTTTATCATTCGGTCTCTGTCCTTGTACTTTCCAAGCCTGAAAACCTTTTCAACATTTTGCTCAGCTCCCTCCATCCTTACCTCTTTAAGGATCTCTTTAATCATGTTTTTGTCCTTGTCTCTCCGCTCCTTTGGTCTGGTCCCTGTTTGCTCCTTAATGCCTGCTACTACTACTGCTCTATTTCTCTCTATCAGCCGGCTAGTACATCTAGCCGCTTCCTGAGAGGAAGCCACTTCCATGGCAACTTCCTTAACGGCAGACCTAGCTTCAGGGCTCGTTTTATGTATTTCAGCAAATGAGAGCTGAGGTGTGGAGGTCCCCTCCACAGTAGCATTCCTGTCTCCCTGAGGCACGGTTTGTGTCTGGTATTGTGGAGAAGTCTCCTTCAGGCTTCTTATCTCCTCCTTTGCTGCCCTTAGTTCAACCTGCAGGTTGGCAACTGTCTCCCTCATTACTCTCAGTTCTTCACTGAATTCCTCCCACATTTGCTGGAATACTCCCTTCATCCAGGCTTCCTGTTCCACCCCTTCCTCTGAATTTGGTCCAGCTGCGATTGATATCCTGCGTGCGTAAGCCCGAGTTCGTGTCCCTTCCATGTTTTGCCAGAGAGGGAGAGAGAGAGGGAGAGAGAGAGAGAGAGGGAGAGAGAGAGAGAGAGAGAGAGAGAGAGAGAGAGAGGGAGAGAGAGAGAGAGAGAGAGAGAGGGAGAGAGAGAGGGAGAGAGAGAGGGAGAGAGAGAGGGAGAGAGAGAGAGGGAGAGAGAGAGAGAGAGGGAGAGAGAGAGAGAGGGAGAGAGAGAGAGAGAGAGAGACAGAGAGAGAGAGAGAGAGAGAGAGAGGGAGAGAGAGAGAGAGGGAGAGAGAGGGAGAGAGAGAGAGAGAGAGAGAGAGAGAGAGAGAGAGAGAGAGAGAGAGAGAGAGAGAGAGAGAGAGAGAGAGAGAGAGAGAGAGAGAGAGAGAGAGAGAGAGAGAGAGAGAGAGAGAGAGAGAGAGAGGGGGGGAGAGAGAGAGAGAGAGAGGGGGAGAGAGAGAGAGAGAGAGAGAGGAAGGGAGGTAGGTGTGTCTGAGTGAGTATTGAAGGAGGGAGGAGGTGGGAGAGAGGGAGGGGATGGCGAGGGTGTGTGGGGATGGCGAGGGTGTGTAGGGGGATTATAGAGGGACTGTTAAGTGCATATGGTTGTGAGGCAGTGTGTTTACAGCCTCTGCTCTGTTGGGAGGGGGTGGCGGCTAGACAAGGGGGGGGGGAGAGTTGTCTCCGTGTAGGTAGAGCAGAGTGTTTTTCACACTTTTGTGCCAGAAACTAGTTCCCACATGAGCCGCCCATTTCCCTTGATATTCGTTTCAGTTTGTTACTTATATCCAAGACTAACTATTAAAAAGCAATAACACTGTACATCAATTGACTGACTGACTTTGTGAGAGGCTTTACCTTACCGCCAGTTCCAAATCCCGCAGCACAAACAGGTGTTAAGTACTGTTGACAGTGGTGTGTAGGCCTGCTGTCTCCATCCACGCCGCTGCCAGGTGTAGGTCCCTCCAACTTGTCACTATATATCACCAGAATTCTGCTCCTTAATCCTCTTAACACCGATATAGTTCAATGCCACACGTTTAAAATCACTTCTTCACTATCCTATTCACTATTTGTTATGATCTTCACTATCACATCTAGTTGTGTACACTCTGACCATCAGTGGCCCACGTGCTTGTCCTGGCACAGATGTTGTACCCCTGATCTTGTCTAATATGCACTATCGGACACTATCCATAAGTTTTCTAGTTTCAAAATGGTGTGTTGCACTTTGTATTATCACTGAACACCAAATTTCCCGTGTATCCCTCTGATGTCCCGAGATATAAAGCCTTATTGACGAGCGCGGACAACGGCGGCTCGGCACCCTCCCTTGTGTGTGTCAAAGTGATGAGGAATTAATGAGCTGTCATATCTCCCAGCCACCTGAAGGGTGGTACCTGGTTGTATATGACGTCCCACGGCTACTTTAATAAATTTAACAGAATGTGGTGGGCAACTCTGTTTGGTCAATGCATGCAATGCGCATGACCTCTTAACTGTGTCTGGAAGAGACTTAAAAATCAATTTTGGATAGTGCGCATTATATTTCTGCTTCCTCTTAATTGAAGCTACAACTGGGGGATGGTCGATCATCTCCACTGGGTAGGAAGTCTGTCCCAACTGCAACCTGCAGTTCCTAGCCCCTTTTTGAGCAGACAAGGAATAATCAAATCGCTACAGAAAATCCGTTCCCATTAAGATGTGACCAAACAAATCAAGGTTCTCTACGATTGTACATGTGTGAGGCTGCAATTCCCCATCAATCTCAAAATTAACTGTACCTTGACCTACGATCTCAATCTTTTCCCCATTCAACAATCTTTTGGTGAATCAATCTCAATCTTTTCCATAGCAACAGTGTCATGCCTTGAGATGCCAACATGTGGTGGTATCCATAGGAATTTAATTTCAAATTTGTTTTCTTTAGCAGCTAAAACATTCATTCGAATATCACTGACTATTTTCTGGGTATCACTACTATGTGCGTTCAATGCCAGGAGTGCACTCTGCGAGTCACAGTATATAAGTCCACTGCCTTTGTCTTTTAAAAATTCAGTGCCTGCAAGTTCGGTTTGAGTTGTACATGCCCAGTTCATTGCTGTATGTACGAGAGAAGATTATTCAAATATGTTACATGCACATCCGGTACATCGTCCACCTTCTTCTACAGAGCCGTCGGTATAACTGATACACATCGTTACCCATACTGAGTACTTTCAGTGATGCTTTTCAGTGTTAACTGTTTTAATAATGTAGTGTGCACACTATCTTTCTTGGGCGCATTTACAAAATCAACTGATAGATCCCAGTTATCCCATGGAGTAATTGGTTGATTAATCATTAGATGAGTTGGGTACATATTTAATATTTTGATGGAGTTGGCTACCTTGTAGAACCAATATACATCAGATTTCGTTCTTCTTCTATAGACCTCAGGTGAGTATTATTAGAAATTAGAAAGTTTAGCTCCAAACTTCATGTGTTGTCTTGATCTACTCAATGCCTTCACGCCGAAAACTGTGCTAATAGACAAAATTCTCTCACTTATGGAAGGTAAATTTAACTCTGCTCTCATATTAACCATTCTCGTGGACTTTGGAGCCCCAAGGATGACACGCATAGCTTCATTTTGCAAGGTTTCAAGAGATTTCAGCTCTTTGTCAGTATACAGTGTGAGATGTAGAGCATTGTAGTCACAGAGCATACAAATGATACATAAAACATTCTAGCAAGTCTCACGTTAAGTCCATGATTGACACCAAAAAGGACCCGCAAGGGCTTTAATCTCTCCCAAAGTCTCCTCTTGAGAGAAGAAAGGTACCCAGGGTCGTTAATGGGGACACCAAGGTATCTGTAAGACTCGCAGTTCTCAAGTGCTCGTCCATCTATATGATAATTGGCTGGTGGAATACCACATGGAAGGAGGGCACGAGTTTTCTGTACAGAGATAAGGAGGCCACATTCCTCAGCTCTAGTAGCAAAAGCTATTAATCGAAGTGTTAGTAACAAGACACCCGGTGTGGTTCTTCAGCTATATCTTGCTCTATTTAGGCCCCATTTAGATTATGCAGTTCAGTTTTGGTCGCTGTACTATAGATTGGACATAAATTCCCTTGAACTTGTCCAGCGTAGGATGGCAAAGTTAATTCCCCAAATTAGAAATCTTTCATAAGAAGAAAGATTAACAAAGTTTAAATTGCATTCACTGGAAAGGCGAAGAGTTAAGGGTGACATCATAGAGGTTTACAAGTGGATGAATGGACATAACAAAGGGGATATTAATAGGGTATTAAAAGTATCAACACAAGACAGAACACGAAACAATGGGTATCAATTGGATATGTTTAGATTTAGGAAAGACTTGGGTATATACTGGTTTGGTAAGAGGGTTGTTGATTTGTGAAACCAATTACTGCGTAACGTGGTGGAGGTGGGGTCCCTCGATTGTTACAAGCATTGGTTGGACATGTATATGAGTGGGATTGGGTGGTTATAGATAGCAGCTGCCTCATATGGGCCAATACAGTTACCTTTATTCTAATGTTCTTCCAAATATTAATGGAATGTTATTGTTGAAAGGGGATATTAATAGGGAATAGACCTACTGCAGTTTAATAGCGTTAGTTCATGTTTTGGTTAACATAGATTGGAAGTAAATAGGAGATCCAGCAAAAGGCCTTCTGCAATTTCATTTCTTATGCATAATTAGCAATCTTATCTAGAAAATGAACTTTGAAAATGGGAAACATTAAGAAAATGGGTTTTAATATGCTATACCAAAAAACGGACTTATTCAGGTTAGAGGTTGATTGAAAATGAAAATGGGTGACCATTAGCGATGTCTTTGCAAGGTCACAGAGGTGACGATATTTGGGTGCGACGAGATGCGGCCTTTTAATCCCCTTGAGCGAAATGGCAGGACTTTGGAGCGTACCTTTCTATTCTGTTTAGCAAAATTGCATGTGATGAAAGAAAGCAGTTTGATAAATGAGACGTAAAATTTTTAAAACACCCATGAGCTATTGCTGGATGTTTTGAAAAAAAAACTAAAACCCCTTGGCTCCAATGACCGTGCATCGAAAACAAGAATGGATACCCCTCTGACCCCAATGCCCATGCGTGGGGAAAAGCAAATTGCACGGTCTTTGGAACCCTTTAAACTACTGTAATTTCCATACTCTCTCGCCTTGTAGCGCTTACATGGCTTCTGAATCAATTCCCCATCATATTTTTGTTGATGATAAACAATATCAATGTCTTTGTTTATGATAAACAAGTCCCATGGTCACATCAACCCACTCCACTTACATTATAGTAAGACACTATGATTTAATTCAGTTTACTCTTTATTAAAAATAATACTTTTATTATACATAAACATTATTACAAACAGGTTAAAACAATTTTACAATTCACTATAAGATAACTCGTGTATGGGAAGGTCTTTCTGGACCTTCATACTTGAGTAGAAAGAAATACTGTCATACTTCTAGTACTAGAAGTTTGGAGGAAGACGTGGCTGGGCATGGTGCGGGGCAGGGCTCAGGGGAGCACCGTCCGGAGCATGGATGAGGGGCACCGTCTGGAGCAGGGCTAATGGGGCACCGGGGAGGTTAATTTTGAAGTCATTTGTAAGTACAGAGTTCAGTTTCTGGAGAACATCGTCAAGAGCAGCTGGCTCCCCTTTCTGTGGCATTGCCATCTCAATTACACTTCTTACAAACGGCTGTATACTTCTGCGTTTCGTCCTCTGCGTAATAATAAAGATGTTTAAGAGCATTTCTCCCAGTTGCTTCACATGTAGGGTGAAGTCCTTCCTTATCATCCTTATCGTATGACCCACATCCGCCAAGGCCTTTGGGCTCAACGTCGACAGTCCGAAGTCAATAAGGAATACATCAGGTGGCTTACAGAAGTCAGGAGAGAGGGTGACCATGACATTAGAGATGACATTAGAGGCGTGAATGTCACCATGTATAACTCCCCGCTTGTGGACCTCGCGCAGGCGCTGGCCAACCTTCAACACAATAAAGATCAGGTACCAGTCCGGTAGGTTACTCAAGAGGGCTTCAAAGAGTGGCATCTCGCCCCTGGAAGACATCACAATGGCTCTTGGGTTATAGCACACTCCCAGGACCTTGGGAGCGCCTCCAGCACCATCTAATCTTTTCAAAATAAACAGCTCTGTTTCGAAGGCCTTCTCAGAGGCATGCCTCATCCTCTTCAAGATGGCATGTCCGCCGCGCCAGGGAATGCGCCCCACAACCCCATCAACGCCCTTGCCGATGTATTCCATCTGGGACGTAAGGTGATCAAGGCGAGCAGAGTTTAGTGAAACGCAAGACTTCATGTTGATTGCTGTAATATACTCACAAACAGTCTTATACCGACAAGTGTATATCGGAAGTATGATCATCAGGGTTCGCAGGAGGCCGCTGTCCTGCACAAGACTGCCTGTGGAGACGATGAGGAACAATAATGTTGCTGAATATGATAGTCAAATCACACATTGAATGATATATAGCCCGACTTGAACTCTTACCATTGCATTGTGAAGGAAGACACGTAGGCATTGATATAGAAGAATCAGGTGAGGTGAGAGGTGAGGGGAGAAGGCAAGAGAAAACATGTAAGTTGAAGATGAAAGGCAATAATAGAATGAAAGATAATAATAGTATGACAGGTAATAAGAGGATAAAAAGTAATAATAGAATGAAAGATAATAATAGTACGGTAGGTAATAATAGGATGAAAAGTAATAACAGAATGAAAGATAATAATAGGATGAGCTAATAATAGGATGAAAGGTAATAATAAAATGAAATGTAATAATAGGAAGAAATGTAATAATAGGATGAAAGGTAATAATAGGATGAAAGGTATTAATAGGATGAAAGGTAATAATAGGATGAAAGGTATTAATAGGATGAACAGTAATAATAGGATGAAAGGTAATAAGAGGATGAAAGGTATTAATAGGGTGAAAGGTAATAATAGGATGAAAGGTAATAAGAGGATGAAAGGTAATAATAGGATGAAAGGTATTAAGAGGATGAAAGGTAATAATAGGATAGTGAGAATAAGAGGAAAGATAAAAATAAGTGGAAGGAAAGAGGAAAGGTAAGAATAAGAGGAAAGGTAAAAATAAGTGGAAGGAAAGAGGAAAGGTAAAAATAAATGAAAGGGTTGACCAAACCACACACTAGAAAGAGAAGAGACGACGACGTATCCTGGACCATTACCAAGACGATTGAAAATAGATGGGTTGATGCTGTTGCAAACTCGTTGAAACCTGTGGTTTGAAGGGTATGTTTGGGTTTAAATTGTTAGTAGATAGTGGTTTGGGAATTGATATGGAGAATAGATGTTATAGAAGTATGAGTTTATGGGGGGAAAACAAATTGGCAAAATGAACAGGGAAGGGGAAGGGCCTGAAAATAATAATACACTTAAAGTATATTACACGATCTGTAGGAGTTTAAGGAGCAAAGTAAACGAAGTAAATGCTCCTGAGTGTACAGAAAACAGTTGAAATTTGAAAATAGAACCACAGAAATTTGTTGAAAATAGAGAACTATTAACTGAATATCAAATAAGTAGATTTAAACTATTTCACACAGATATATTAGATGAGGTGAGGGGAATGGCCATACACGTTAGGGAAAATTTGAAATGTAGTTTCGAAGAGGAAATTAATACTGAGCCACACACAGAAACTCTCTGGCTAAAATGAAATTATAGGAACAAAGGTAACTGCAGAAAGCCTATTGGCCCATACGAGGCAGCTCCTATCTATAACCACCTAATCCCACTCATACACATGTCCAACCCATTCTTGAAACAATAGAGGGATCCCAGCTCCACAACGCTAAGCGGTAATTGGTTCCACAAATCAACATCCCTGTTACACAATCAGTACATAAGAACAAAGGCAACTGCCGAAGGCCTATTGGCCCATACGGGGCAGCTCCTATTAATAACCACCCAATCCCACTCAGATACTTGTCCAACCCATGCTTGAAACAATCGAGGGGCCCCACCTCCAGCACGTTACGTGGTAATTGGTTCCACAAATCAACAACCCTGTTACTGAACCAGTATTTACCCAAGTCTTTCCTAAATCTAAACTTATCCAATTTATACCCATTGTTTCGTGTTCTGTCTTGTGTTGATACTTTTAATACCCTATTAATATCCCCCCTTTTATGTCCATTCATCCACTTGTAAACCTCTATCATGTCACCCCTAACTCTTCGCCTTTCCAGTGAATGCAACTTTAGCTTTGTTAATCTTTCTTCATATGAAAGATTTCTAATTTGGTGAATTAACTTAGTCATCCTAAGCTGGACACGTTCAATTGAATTTATATCCATTCTATAATATGGCGACCAAAACTGAACTGCATAATCTAAATGGGGCCTAACTAGAGCAAGATATAGCTTGAGAACCACACCAGGTGTCTTGTTACTAACGCTGCGATTAATAAATCCAAGTGTCCAATTTGCCTTATTACGAACATTATGCATTGATCCTTTTGTTTTAAATTCTTACTAATCATAACTCCCAGATCCCTTTCGCATTCCGACTTCACAATCTCATCACCATCTAGCTCGTATCTTGTAACTCTATCATCATTACCTAACCTCAGAACTTTACATTTATCAGCATTAAACTGCATCAGCCAATCCTTTGACCATTTCAAAACCATATCTAGATCAACTTGAAGTGATAGTGAGTCCTTCTCCGAACTAATTACCCTACCGATTTTCGTATCATCGGCAAATTTGCAAATGTTGCTACTCAAACCTGAATCTAAATCATTTATATATATTATAAACAACAGAGGTCCCAGGACAGAGCCTTGAGGCACTCCACTTACAACATTTTCACACTCTGACTTTATTCCATTTATACTAACTCTCTGTTTCCTTTGGTATAGCCATGCCCTAATCCAGCTTAATATAGCACCCCAATACCATGAGACTCTATCTTTTTAATTAGTCTTTCATGTGGCACTGTATCAAAAGCTTTGCTAAAGTCAAGGTACACAACATCACTATCCTTACCACTATCAACTGCCTCAACTATGCTAGAATAAACACCCAGTTTATTCCACTAAAATTAAAGTCACCCATGACATAAATACTTTTAGACCTAGATGTTCTAGATATTTCATCCCATAGATGCTTTGCTTCCATTCTGTCTAAATTTGGTGGCCTATATATAACTCCTATTATAATATTATTTGCTTTTTCGTTTATTTCTATCTAAATAGTTTCTGTATTTGGCTCAGTTTTGATTCCCTCTTTGAGACTACATTTCAAATTGTCCCTAACATATATGGCTACTCCCCCTCCTCGTCTAATATATCTATCTGTGTGAAATAGTTTAAATCCATTTATTTGATATTCAGCTAATAGTTCTCTATTTTCTACATTCATCCACGTTTCGGTAAGTGCAATAATGTCTATTTCTTCCATACAGATATCTTCTTCATCCTTTTCAATTCCCATACCACTATCTGCTAACAGTTTAAACCCAAACAAACGCCTCCAACCACTGGTTCCAACGAGTTCGCAACAACAACAACCCAAGCCCTCGATAGATGCATCCCACCCAGAGCATACATTTCATTTCTTCTATAGAAGTGTTTCCAGTTATCTATGAAAGATATTGCATTTGATTTACAATATCTTTCCAGCCGTCAATTGACACCAAGTGCCCTCGACAACCATTCATTTCCAACTCATATGATCGGGATTCCTCCCTTGCTCCTACCTATGTTGTTTCAGATTTAGCTACTCAGAACAAAGTGTCCATGTAGCACGGGCTATGGTGAGCCCGTAATTGAGTTCGGTTATTCGCGATAACCTTGTTTCTGTGATATTTGGGTCTAAGTTTAAAATGGAAAGGGGGATTCCTCCATTTTTATGTTTATTTATCGCAAATGTTTTAGTGCACTGGTTTTAGTCTTGTTTTATTAACATTATCTTGGAGGCGGATGTAGATGCAGAATGCTCACTAGTGAGTCCCATTCCTCAACTGCTTTTCTAATCATTGTAGTCGCAGTGGAATGTGCATCTAATGCAGCTGCTGTCGTTGGATTAATGTTGAGTTTAATGCGCAGGTAGCATCACATTGCTACCTGCTGCAGTCCGTTTGCTTGTGGGAGGTAGGCTGTTGTAAAAGCCGAAGTTGTCTCTAAAATCTTACAAACTTCTTTAAATATATTCCCATTGAATTCTTGACCCCGGTCAGAGACTAAAACTTTGGGAGGCCCGAATACAGTAACGAACCTACGCAACAACGCATCTGCAACCGTACGAGAATCCTTCCGAGGTAATGCAACTAGTGTAGTGTACCTATACAGATGGTTAACTAGCACCGACACGTATCTGTTACCTGAATGACTGTGATGTAAATCAATCAAATCGGCCCCCACACGATCTAAAGGCTCACGAATTTCAGGAAATTCCTGAAGTGGGGCTTGTACCTTAAGGGTGCCTTTCCTCCTCTGCCAACAAAGTAGTAGGGGGTAAGCGCCACAGGTAACTTTTTTTCTGGGGGAAAAAGTTACCTGTGGCGCTTGGGGGTTTTCAGGTAAATTTAAAATATCACTTGTAGCGCTTTAGGGTTTTCAGGCAAATTTGGGGAGTCACAGATTTGGAATTAAGGAATTCTTATGAGGAAAATAATTTCTGAGATTTTAGAGGTTTGTTAAGCGTTCTTATGAGGAAAATAAGTAGGAAAATCTTAATGAAATTTTTTAGAAAATATCGTGTTTGTGTCACAGCATTTCTAGGTAAACTCTACGGACATATTTTGCCTGTTTTCAACTTCGGAAAAGTTACCTGTGGCGCTTGGGGGTTTTCAGGTAAATTTAAAATATCACGTGTAGTGCTTTGGGGGTTTTCCGGTAAATTTGGGCAGTCTCAGATTTTGAATTATGGAATTCTTACGAGGAAAATAATTTCTGAGATTTTAGAAGTTTGTTAAAGTTCTTATGATGAAAATAATATCATACGAGTTTGTTAAAGTTCTTATGATGAAAATAATTTCCGAGACTTTAGAAGTTTGTTAAAAGTTCTTATCATGAAATAATGTCATACGAGTTTTGTTAAGAGTTCTCTTGGGATTCTTACTTAGAAACTAGTATATTGCTATATATCTGAATCATTTCACTGTCTCCCGCTCATACCTCACCCCCTTACCTCACAATCTGTGGCCCACATGTGTTTACTTTAGACCGTCAGCCAGACGCCGCATGCAGGTCACCTCGATAATCTTATCTTATCTTCTCCATAATAATATCTGGACTGTCCCTCTCCTTCATATTGTTTATTCATAGTTCTTTTTCATTAAACTATTCAGTTTTACATATATAAACAAAGTCAGGGACTAGCTCACGTTCCCACCTTAGTTTTACTAATACATCTTCTTTAGTATCCAATCATTTTCTTCGAGATTTAAAACACAGCTATTTCAAACGTATTAAAATACAATAATTTGGTATCGAGCTCCAGCTCCTATCCCCCGCCTTAGTCCCCTGTCATATAATGAATACTAACAGTCCAATTCCTCTAAAATTTAAAAATAATCATATTTCAAACGTAGTTCAATACAGTAATTTAGTTACCGAGCTCCAGCTCTTGTCCTCCACCTTAGTTCCCTCGCACATCTTCGTCAACCTAATCAAATTCCCTGAAATTTTTACGCTCTGTATTTCAGACACAGTAAATAAGATCAAGTCAGTTACTGAGCTCCAGCTCTCATCCCCCGCCTTACTTCCCTCTCGTGTCTTCGGTATTATCCTATCAAATTCCCTGAAATTTCTACCCTCTGTATTTCAGACATAGTTTAGTAAATCCAAACAATTATCAAACTCTAGCTCTTGACCCCCAGCTTAGTTCATTTGTACAAGATCGTTAGTAACAGACCAATTTTCCCCGAAATTTAAAGCAGACATACTTCAAAGTTAGTAAATAAGATCAAAACAGTTAACGAGCTCCAGCTCTCGTCCCCACCTTAGTTCTCTCTCGTATCTTTGTAAATAACCCATCAGTTTCCCTGAAATTTTTACCCTCTATATTTCAGACATAGTAAATATGATGTAAATATGATGCAAACAATTATAAAACTCTAGCTCTTGTCCTCTGTCCAAGTTCACTCCTGTAAATTCATTAGTATCAGTAAAAATCCCCCTGAGATTTAAACACCCAACTACATTTTCAGACATAGTAAATAAAAACCAGTTCAGTTATCAAGTTTCAACTCTTGTCCCCCAGCTTAGTTCATCTTGTACAAGTTCTTTATTTTCCAACTAAATCACCCTGAGATTTAAGATCACCTTATTTCTAACGTAGTAAAATTAATCTGGACATTAGCCAAGCTCCATTTCCTCAGTCTTAGATCATCGAACATAATTATATCCGATCAAGTCCCTCTCCAGCCTATCTGTTTATCAGAGTAATCACCTTACCATTCTCATCCCCAATGTATCCAAACCTTCAATAATCATACTGTATTTGCATATTTTCTCTATATTCAGCTGTGTTCTTCACATTTTTTTCCATGTTTTCTGTGTTCATTCCATGTTCTACAAATGTTCACAGCATGCTCAGTTCAATTTTTTTTCACCTGTTTTTCTCATTTTTTCTGTTTTCTACCATTTTCCCCGTATGTTCTCTATGTTCTTTGTCATGTTTTCATGTACATCATATGTTCTCTGTATAACTTTTATACTCAGTATTCATGTTCTCAATGTTCTTAGCTTGTTCTTCACATGTTCAGTGTTCATTCGTGTATTCCCTATGTTCCTTATCATGTCTTCATATTCTCTATAAGTTCATATTCCCTGCATGTTCACTCTATTCATCAACTTTTTCTTACATGTTTTCTGTGTTCACCGTATGTTCACTGTGTTCATTCCCCTACTTAACCTCAATTTTTTTTTATGTTCTTTGTTTCTTTAAACCAATTTGTTTCTTCCATTCACTAACTAGTTCTTTGTCAAATAATATTATACTGCAATACAGTTCCCTCAACAGTTTTAGTCACCAAGTTTTTATTTGCAAAACTATGTCAAAGTAATTCTCGTAGTCAACTTAATAGTTCTACCAACACCGTTCTTAAACAAATCTACACTTTATTCAGTTCCAAATTTACAAAGACAAACCTTTCTTGTAACTTCTTAACTAAAAATCTTTTGCCAAACAACTAAAACATAGTCACATTCGTCATTTCTCAACTAAACTTATTATCCAATCAACTAAAACATAGTCTCTTTCGTCATTTCTCAACTAAACTTATTATCCAATCAACTAAAACATAGTCACTTTCGTCATTTCTCAACTAAACTTATTATCCAATCAACCAAAAATAGTCAGGATTAATCTCATTCAACACCGTTCTTAACTAAAAACAACCTTTCTCTTAGCTAAAAATTGTCAGGATTAATCTCATTCAACACCGTTCCTAACTAAAACAACCTTTCTCTTAGCTAAAAAATTGTCAAAGGAATCTTTCCAACACTGTTCATAACTAACTTTATCCATCGTCAAGTAATTGAAAATAGTCTCGTTCATCATTTCGTAACAACCATTATGTTTTCGTCAAGTAAGAAAATATAACCAAAGATATCTATCATCGTCGTTCTTAACTGACATTTATACTTTGTGGAGCACTAAAATAGTCACTGTCGTCATATTTTTTTCTTGTCTTTCCTCAACTAAAATAGTCAAATGTAACTTTTTCAACACTTTCGTAACTAAAATTATATGTCGCTAAGTAAGAAAAATAGTCAAATGTAACTTTTTCAGCATTTTCGTAAAAATTATATGTCGTTAAGTAAGAAAATAGTCAAAGGTGCTCTCCATAACACCAAAGTTACTCTTTGAGATAACAAAAGACACTCTCAAACACTCAAAAATTTACTCGCATCCTCAAAGTTATTCTCAGTCATCAAAAAGTTAATCTCAGTCATCAAAATGCTATTCTCTAAGTTGCCTTTCGTTCATCAGAGAAACTTTCTAAGACATCTTCGTTTATTACAGTTAATCTCAGAGGCATAAAAGTTATTCTCAGAGTCATCAAAAAGTTAATCTCAGTCATCAAAATGCTATTCTCTAAGTAACCTTTCGTTCATCAGAGAATCTTTCTAAGACATCTTCGTTCATTAAAGTTAATCTCAGAGGCAAAAAAGTTATTCTCAGAGCTATCAAAATTATTCTCGATGCCATCAAAAAGTATTTTCTCGTTCATCAAAGTTAATCTCAGAGTTAACAAAGGAAATCTCTAACTCACATTCGTTCAACATATTAATTCTCTAAGTCCTCAAAGTTATTCTCTAAGACAACAAAGTTATTCTCTAAGACAACAAAGTCTTTCTCAGAGCTATCAAACTTGTTCTCAAAGTCATCAAAGTTATTCCAAGAGACGTCAAAGTTAATCTAAGACATCATCTTTCATCAAAGATATTCTCTCTAAGCCATCAATGTTCTTCTCTAAGACATAAAAGTTATTCTCTATGTCATCAAAAAGTTATTCTCTGAGCTAACAAAATACTACTCATGTTCTCAAAGACATTCTCAAAGTCATCAAAGTTATTCTAAGAGCTATCAAACTTGTTCTCAAAGTCATCAAAGTTATTCACAGAGTCATCAAAGTTATTCTCTAACTCACTTTTGTTCATTAAAGTTAATTTCTATGTTATAAACGTTATTCTCAGAGACATCTAAAGTTAATCTTGCTCATCAAAGTTGTTCTCTAAGACATAAAAGTTATTCTCAGAGTCATCAAAAGTTGTTCTCTAAGACATCAATGTTGCTATCTAAGACATCAAAGATGTTCTCTAAATCATAAAAGTTAATTTTAAGTCACCTTCGTTCATTAGAGAAACTTTCCAATCCATATTCGTTGACCAAAGTTATTCTCAGAGTCATCAAAGTGATCTCTAATTCACCTTCGTTCTCCAAAAGTTGTTCTCTAAGACACCTTCGTTCATCAAAGAAACTCTCCTTCTTCCATCATGTTATTCTTTTAGACATCTTCAGTCATAAAATTTCTCTCCAAAATGTAACTAGTTCAGCTTTTCATACCAAACCTGCACTTCTGTTAAAATATATTTTCTTAGTCGCTTTACCCTAAAACTGTTCTCTGAACTACACTGTTCAAACCTACGTAACCTATCCTCTCCACCCAATGTTACTTAGTTAACGTAACGTTCCTAAACCTATCCTAACATAACTTACCTTACCTTACCTATCATACCTAACTTTACCTATCCTAACTTAACTTACCTTACCTTACCTATCATACCTAACTTTACCTATCATAACTTATCATAACTTAACTTACCTTACCTTTACCTATCTTACCTAACTTAACCTGCATAACCTAACTTTACCTATCCTAACATAACATACCTTACCTTACCTATCTTACCTAACTTTACCTATCTTACCTAACTTTACCTATCCTAACATAACTTACCTTACCTATCTTACCTAACTTTACCTATCCTAACATAACTTACCTTACCTTACCTATCTTACCTAACTTTACCTATCCTAACATAACTTACCTTACCTATCTTACCTAACTTTACCTATCCTAACATAACTTACCTTACCTATCTTACCTAACTTTACCTATCTTACCTAACTTAACCTGCATAACCTAACTTTACCTATTCTAACATAACTTACCATACCTTACCTATCTTACCTAACTTTACCTATCCTAACATAACTTACCTTACCTTACCTATCTTACCTAACTTTACCTATCCTAACTTAACTTACCTTACCTTTACCTATCTTACCTAACTTAACCTGCATAACCTAACTTTACCTATCCTAACATAACTTACCTTACCTATCTTACCTAACTTTACCTCTCTTACCTAACTTAACCTGCATAACCTAACTTTACCTATCCTAACATAACTTACCTTACCTATCTTATCTAACTTTACCTATCCTAACATAACTTACCTTACCTTACCTATCTTACCTAACTTTACTTATCTTACCTAACTTAACCTGCATAACCTAACTTAACCTGCATAACCTAACTTTACCTATCCTATCATAACTTACCTTACCTTACCTATCATGCCTAACCCTACTTAACTTATCCTGCTTAAGGGGGCGTCTGGTTGGCATCTGGGTCCAAAAATGCAAAAATGAAAACTCATTCGATTTCAATCAAACTTTTTTGACAAGTTCTATATGAAAAGTGTTTCATCTGGTCCAAGTTTCAGCATTGTAGCATAAATAGGAAGGGAGAAAAAAAATATTGAAGTAGTTGTGAAAATTATGCAAAAATGGTCAAAATCGATTATCAATCAAAAGTGTCAACTGAAATCATAACTACAACTCTTTGCTATCACAATAGCATATATTAAACAAATATTATTATTAGTTTAATTGGAAAAAAAATTTAAGGAAAAAAAAAAAAATGATTTTTTTTTCTTTTTTTTTTTTTAAATATTTTTTTTTTTCATTTTTTTTGGGGCGATTTGCATCAAACTTACACACCTGACCGTACGTAAGCCTATCTGTAAGGATGCCAATTTTGGAGAAAATTGGTTGATGTCAACCCCAGCCACAGATTTTAGAACCTTAGACTTTATTCATTTCTGTTTTTTTTTCAATTGACACAAACGTTTACAAAACTCATTCTTTTTTTAATCAATTTACATGAAACTTACACAGTATATGTGGAGGGCATGTCTCTACATTGGGGGGCTTTCATTTTTCTCTAAGTTCATTTATTGATTTTATAATAGCAATAAACATGCCATATTTGCAAAAAAATTTTGGGGAACTTTGAACATTTGTATTAGGAAAACTAAAGATGTTTTGGAAATTCTAAATCCCCAAATCCTTTATTATATGCTAATGTGTCAGAAAAGTGTCACAGAATAATTTTATCTGAAACGTGTGTTCTGAAGTGTGGACTTGAAAATGTGTAAAAAACGTTCAAAAAAAAAAAAAAAAAAAAAACTCCCTTTCTATTTACGCTGCAGTACTGAAACTTGGGACAATTTAAGCACTTTTCATATACAACTAGAAAAATAATATTGGTTGACATTGAACAACTTTCATTATAATAACCAGACGCCCCCTTAACTTAACTTACCTACATTTCCCTAACTTAACCTGCTTAACCTAACTTTACCTATCCTAACTTATCCTGCTTAACCTAACTTACCTACATTACCTAACTTAACCTGCATAACCTAACCTGCTTAACTTAACTTACCTTACTTATCTTACCTAATTTACCTGACTTTACCTAACTTATCCTGCTTAACCTAACTTACCTACATTTACCTAACTTAACCTGCTTAACCTAACTTACCTACATTTACCTAACTTAACCTAACTTACATAATTTAACCTAGCTTATCCTGCTTAACCTAACTTACCTTACCTTACCTAACTTAACCTGCTTAACCTAACTTACATAACTTAACCTAACTTAACTTATGTAACTTATCTTACCTATCCTAACCTAACCTAACTTGCTTTACCTAACTTAATCTTACATTCCCAAACTGATGTTTCCTAACTTATCTAGTCCAACCAGACATGATCTAACTTACATAATTATTCCTGCTTGTCTTTTGTGTTTCGTCAATCATTGTCTCATATTCATTTAGTCATTTCAAGGGTTATTTTCTCAAATGGACATTTTTGCATTTCAAGTGTTATTTGTTTAAGATTGGGTGTTTAACCATTTCAAAGGATTTTTGATATATATGGGAATTTACTCGTTTCAAGGGCTAATTTCTCAAATGGGTATTTTTGCAGATCAAGGGTTATTTGTTAAAGTTCATCAAGTTGCTCATAAGTTGTATTTATTATGTTTGTTATCATTTATTCTTATTCCCCAACCCCTTAACCTAACCTCTTGTAATCTTAGTGTATTTAGTAGGTTCTATCATATGTTCTTATTCCCCAACCCTTTAACCTAACCTTTCATATGTAGTTTTTTGTGTTTTTGACGCATTTGTTGAATATATTATCCTTTTCATAACCTTTCAGATGTAGTTTTGTTTCTCCTTTGTATATTTTTACCCAAACCCACCATCCCACTTAATCTTCTTTCCTTCTTTTACTTTGGTTTCACAAATAAGTTCATTCTTTATCTTAGTAATAATAAAATTACAATAGTAAAGAATCAGATCTACTAAGACTTGAAATTGAGAAAAACAAGAGAGCAAGGGACTGTGAGCATGAAAAGATGAGAAAAAAGTAAGAGAGAGGGGGAGGAAGAGCATGGGAGCACTAAGACTTGAATTTGAGAAAAAGAAAAACTAAGTGAATGAGAGTGAGGGTGAGAGAATGGGAGCATTAAGACTTGATTTTGGGAAAGAAGAGAGCATTTGAGCAAATGAGTGAGAGAGAGGGGGAGGAAGAGAGAGAATAAGGGAGAGAGATAGAAAAGGGGGGTTAGAAGGAGTAGGAGAAACAAAGTAAAAGAAGGAAAGAAGGTTAAGTGGGATGGAGGGTTTGGGTAAAAATATACAAAGGAGAAACAAAACTACATCTGAAAGGTTATGAAAAAGATAATATATTCAACAAATACGTCAAAAACAAAATAAACTACATCTGAAAGGTTAGGTTAAAGGGTTGGGGAATAAGAACATATGATAGAACCTACTAAATACACTAAGATTACAAGAGGTTAGGTTATGGGGTTGGGGAATAAGAATAAATGATAACAAACATAATAAATACAACTTATGAGCAACTTGATGAACTTTAACAAATAACCCTTGATCTGCAAAAATACCCATTTGAGAAATTAGCCCTTGAAACGAGTAAATTCCCATATATAACAAAAATCCTTTGAAATGGTTAAACACCCAATCTTAAACAAATAACACTTGAAATGCAAAAATGTCCATTTGAGAAAATAACCCTTGAAATGACTAAATGAATATGAGACAATGATTGACGAAACACAAAAGACAAGCAGGAATAATTATTTAAGTTAGATCATGTCTGGTTGGACTAGATAAGTTAGGATACATCAGTTTGGGAATGTAAGATTAAGTTAGGTAAAGCAAGTTAGGTTAGGTTAGGATAGGTAAGATAAGTTACGTAAGTTAAGTTAGGTTAAGTTATGTAAGTTAGGTTAAGCAGGTTAAGTTAGGTAAGGTAAGTTAGGTTAAGCAGGATAAGCTAGGTTAAATTACGTAAGTTAGGTTAAGTTAGGTAAATGTAGGTAAGTTAGGTTAAGCCGGTTAAGTTAGGTAAATGTAGGTAAGTTAGGTTAAGCAGGATAAGTTAGGCTAAGTCAGGTAAATTAGATAAGATAGGTAAGGTAAGATAAGTTAAGCAGGTTAGGTTATGCAGGTTAAGTTAGGTAATGTAGGTAAGTTAGGTTAAGCAGGATAAGTTAGGATAGGTAAAGTTAGGTTAAGCAGGTTAAGTTAGGGAAATGTAGGTAAGTTAGGTTAAGCAGGATAAGATAGGTTGGGTTAGGCATGATAGGTAAGGTAAGATAAGTTATGTTAGGATAGGTAAAGTTAGGTAAGATAGGTAAGGTAAGTTATGTTAGGATAGGTAAAGTTAGGTTATGCAGGTTAAGTTAGGTTATGCAGGTTAAGTTAGGTAAGATAGGTAAAGTTAGGTAAGATAGGTAAGGTAAGGTAAGTTATGTTAGGATAGGTAAAGTTAGGTAAGATAGGTAAGGTAAGGTAAGTTATGTAAGGATAGGTAAAGTTAGGTTATGCAGATTAAGTTAGGTAAGAGAGGTAAAGTTAGGTAAGATAGGTAAAGTAAGGTAAGTTATGTTAGGATAGGTAAAGTTAGGTTATGCAGGTTAAGTTAGGTAAGATAGGTAAAGGTAAGGTCAGTTAAGTTAGGATAGGTAAAGTTAGGTAAGATAGGTAAGGTAAGGTAAGTTATGTTAGGATAGGTAAAGTTAGGTAATATAGGTAAGGTAAGTTATGTTAGAATAGGTAAAGTTAGGTTATGCAGGTTAAGTTAGGTAAGATAGGTAAAGTTAGGTAAGATAGGTAAGGTAAGGTAAGTTATGTTAGGATAGGTAAAATTAGGTAAGATAGGTAAGGTAAGTTATGTTAGGATAGGTAAAGTTAGGTAAGATAGGTAAGGTAAGGTAAGTTATGTTAGGATAGGTAAAGTTAGGTAAGATAGGTAAGGTAAGGTAAGTTATGTTAGGATAGGTAAAGTTAGGTAAGATAGGTAAGGTAAGGTAAGTTATGTTAGGATAGGTAAAGTTAGGTTATGCAGGTTAAGTTAGGTAAGATAGGTAAAGTTAGGTAAGATAGGTAAGGTAAGGTAAGTTATGTTAGGATAGGTAAAGTTAGGTTATGCAGGTTAAGTTAGGTAAGATAGGTAAAGGTAAGGTAAGATAAGTTAGGATAGGTAAAGTAGGTATGATAGGTAAGGTAAGGTAAGTTATGTTGGGATAGGTTTAGGAACGTTACGTTAACTTAGTAACATTGGGTGGAGAGGATAGGATACGTAGGTTTGAACAGTGTAGTTCAGAGAACAGTTTTAGGGTAAAGCGACTAAGAAAATATATTTTAACAGAAGTGCAGGTTTGGTATGAAAAGCTGAACTAGTTACATTTTGGAGATAAATTTTATGACTGAAGATGTCTTAAAGAATAACATGATGGAAGAAGGAGAGTTTCTTTGATGAACGAAGGTGTCTTAGAGAACAACTTTTGAGAACGAAGGTGAATTAGAGATCACTTTGATGAATCTGAGAATAACTTTGGTCAACGAATATGGATTGGAAAGTTTCTCTAATGAACGAAGGTGACTTAAAGATTAACTTTTATGATTTAGAGAACATCTTTGATGTCTTAGATAGCAACATTGATGTCTTAGAGAACAACTTTTGATGACTCTGAGAATAACTTTTATGTCTTAGAGAACAACTTTGATGAGCAAGATTAACTTTAGATGTCTCTGAGAATAACGTTTATAACATAGAAATTAACTTTAATGAACAAAAGTGAGTTAGAGAATAACTTTGATGACTCTGTGAATAACTTTGATGACTTTGAGAACAAGTTTGATAGCTCTTAGAATAACTTTGATGACTTTGAGAATGTCTTTGAGAACATGAGTAGTATTTTGTTAGCTCAGAGAATAACTTTTTGATGACATAGAGAATAACTTTTATGTCTTAGAGAAGAACATTGATGGCTTAGAGAGAATATCTTTGATGAAAGATGATGTCTTAGATTAACTTTGACGTCTCTTGGAATAACTTTGATGACTTTGAGAACAAGTTTGATAGCTCTGAGAAAGACTTTGTTGTCTTAGAGAATAACTTTGTTGTCTTAAAGAATAACTTTGTTGTCTTAGAGAATAACTTTGAGGACTTAGAGCATTAATATGTTGAACGAATGTGAGTTAGAGATTTCCTTTGTTAACTCTGAGATTAACTTTGATGAACGAGAAAATACTTTTTGATGGCATCGAGAATAATTTTGATAGCTCTGAGAATAACTTTTTTGCCTCTGAGATTAACTTTAATGAACGAAGATGTCTTAGAAAGATTCTCTGATGAACGAAAGGTTACTTAGAGAATAGCATTTTGATGACTGAGATTAACTTTTTGATGACACTGAGAATAACTTTTATGCCTCTGAGATTAACGGTAATAAACGAAGATGTCTTAGAAAGTTTCTCTGATGAACGAAAGGCTACTTAGATAATAGCATTTTGATGACTGAGATTAACTTTTTGATGACTCTGAGAATAACTTTGAGGATGCGAGTAAATTTTTGAGTGTTTGAGAGTGTCTTTTGTTATCTCGAAGAGTAACTTTGGTGTTACGGAGAGCACCTTTGACTATTTTCTTACTTAACGACATAGAATTTTTACGAAAATGCTGAAAAAGTTACATTTGACTATTTTTCTTACTTAGCGACATATAATTTTAGTTACGAAAGTGTTGAAAAAGTTACATTTGACTATTTTAGTTGAGGAAAGACAAGAAAAAAATATGACGACATTGACTATTTTAGTGCTCCACAAAGTATAAATGTCAGTTAAGAACGACGATGATAGATATCTTTGGTTATATTTTCTTACTTGACGAAAACATAATGGTTGTTATGAAATGATGAACGAGACTATTTTCAATTACTTGACGATGGATAAAGTTAGTTATGAACAGTGTTGGAAAGATTCCTTTGACAATTTTTAGCTAAGAGAAAGGTTGTTTTAGTTAAGAACGGTGTTGAATGAGATTAATCCTGACTATTTTTAGCTAAGAGAAAGGTTGTTTTTAGTTAAGAACGGTGTTGAATGAGATTAATCCTGACTATTTTTGGTTGATTGGATAATAAGTTTAGTTGAGAAATGACGAAAGTGACTATTTTTTAGTTGATTGGATAATAAGTTTAGTTGAGAAATGACGAAAGTGACTATGTTTTAGTTGATTGGATAATAAGTTTAGTTGAGAAATGACGAAAGTGACTATATTTTAGTTGATTGGATAATAAGTTTAGTTGAGAAATGACGAATGTGACTATGTTTTAGTTGTTTGGCAAAAGATTTTTAGTTAAGAAGTTACAAGAAAGGTTTGTCTTTGTAAATTTGGAACTGAATAAAGTGTAAATTTTTTTAAGAACGGTGTTGGTAGAACTATTAAGTTGACTACGAGAATTACTTTGACATAGTTTTGCAAATAAAAACTTGGTGACTAAAATTGTTGAAGGAACTGTAATGCAGTATAATATTATTTGACAAAGAACTAGTTAGTGAATGGAAGAAACAAATTGGTTTAAAGAAACAAAGAACATAAAAAAAAATTGAGGTTAAGTAGGGGAATGAACACAGTGAACATACGGTGAACACAGAAAACATGTAAGAAAAAGTTGATGAATAGAGTTAACATGCAGGGGATATGAACTTATAGCGAATACGAAGACATGATAAGGAACATAGGGAATACAAGAATGAACACAACATGTGAAGAACAAGCTAAGAACATTGAGAACATGAATACTGAGTATAAAAGTTATACAGAGAACATATGATGTACATGAAAACATGACAAAGAACATAGAGAACATACGGGGAAAATGGTAGAAAACAGAAAAAATGAGAAAAACAGGTGAAAAAAAATTGAACTGAGCATGCTGTGAACATTTGTAGAACATGGAATGAACACAGAAAACATGGAAAAAAATGTTAAGAACACAGCTGAATATAGAGAAAATATGCAAATACAGTATGATTATTGAAGGTTTCGATATGTTAGGGAAGAGAATGGTAAGGTGATTACTCTGATAAACAGATAGGCTGGAGAGGGACTTGATCGGATATAATTATGTTCGATGATCTAAGACTGAGGAAATGGAGCTTGGCTAATGTCCAGATTAATTTTACTACGTTAGAAATAAGGTGATCTTAAATCTCAGGGTGATTTAGTTGGAAAATAAAGAACTTGTACAAAATGAACTAAGCTGGGGGACAAGAGTTGAAACTTGATAACTGAACTGGTTTTTATTTACTATGTCTGAAAATGTAGTTGGGTGTTTAAATCTCAAGGGGGATTTTTACTGATACTAATGAATTTACAGGAGTGAACTTGGACAGAGGACAAGAGCTAGAGTTTTATAATTGTTTACATCATATTTACTATGTCTGAAATACAGAGGGTAAAAATTTCAGGGAAACTGATGGGTTATTTACAAAGATACGAGAAAGAACTAAGGTGGGGACGAGAGCTGGAGCTCGTTAACTGTTTTGATTTTATTTACTAACTTTGAAGTATGTCTGCTTTAAATTTCGGGGAAAATTGGTCTGTTACTAACGATCTTGTACAAATGAACTAAGCTGGGGGTCAAGAGCTAGAGTTTGATAATTATTTGGATTTACTAAACTATGTCTGAAATACAGAGGGTAGAAATTTCAGGGAATTTGATAGGATAATACCGAAGACACGAGAGGGAAGTAAGGCGGGGATGAGAGCTGGAGCTCAGTAACTGACTTGATCTTATTTACTGTGTCTGAAATACAGAGGGTAAAAATTTCAGGGAATTTGATTAGGTTGACGAAGATGTGCGAGGGAACTAAGGTGGAGGACAAGAGCTGGAGCTCGGTAACTAAATTACTGTATTGAACTACGTTTGAAATATGATTATTTTTAAATTTTAGAGGGATTGGACTGTTAGTATTCATTATACGACAGGGGACTAAGGCGGGGGATAGGAGCTGGAGCTCGATACCAAATTATTGTATTTTAATACGTTTGAAATAGCTGTGTTTTAAATCTCGAAGAAAATGATTGGATACTAAAGAAGATGTATTAGTAAAACTAAGGTGGGAACGTGAGCTAGTCCCTGACTTTGTTTATATATGTAAAACTGAATAGTTTAATGAAAAGGAACTATGAATGAACAATATGAAGGAGAGGGACGGTCCAGATATTATTATGGAGAAGATAAGATAAGATTAAGAGGTAACCTGCATGCGGCGTCTGGCTGACGGTCTAAAGTAAACACATGTGGGCCACAGATTGTGAGGTAAGGGGGGTGAGGTATGAGCGGGAGACAGTGAAATGATTCAGATATATAGCAATATACTAGTTTCTAAGTAAGAATCCCATGAGAACTCTTAACAAAACTCGTATGACATTATTTCATGATAAGAACTTTTAACAAACTTCTAAAGTCTCGGAAATTATTTTCATCATAAGAACATTAACAAACTCGTATGATATTATTTTCATCATAAGAACTTTAACAAACTTCTAAAATCTCAGAAATTATTTTCCTCATAAGAATTCCATAATTCAAAATCTGAGACTGCCCAAATTTCCTGAAAACCCCCAAGCGCTACACGTGATATTTAAAATTTACCTGAAAACCCCCAAGCGCCATAGGTAACTTTTCCGAAGTTGAAAACAGGCAAAATATGTCCGTAGAGTTTACCTGGAAATGCTGTGACACAAACATGATATTTTCTAAAATTTTTCTTTAAGATTTTCCTACTTATTTTCCTCATAAGAACGCTTAACAAACCTCTAAAATCTCAGAAATTATTTTCCTCATAAGAATTCCTTAATTCCAAATCTGTGACTCCCCAAATTTGCCTGAAAACCCTAAAGCGCTACAAGTGATATTTTAAATTTACCTGAAAACCCCCAAGCGCCACAGGTAACTTTTTCCCCCAGAAAAAAAAGTTACCTGTGGCGCTTACCCCCTACTACTTACCTTAAGGGTGCCTTTCCTCCTCTGGCAACGAGGGCACGACTTCACGAAATTGATTACTTCAGAAAGTAATCCTGGAAAATAAAATAGAGACTTTGCTTTTAAGTGGGTTTTAAAGACCCCGGATGCCCTGCAATTTTAGAAGCATGCGCAAAGCTTTAATGCTGATGACCGCAACGCGTCCGGAATATCTAGTTGAAATACTGCCCTATCATTCTGGCTATTAACATAATACAGGACGCCCTGTTTCACTTCAAAATCATGAATAGGTAAATTCTTTTTCGGGTATTTTCCTCCCTCTAAATACTCAATAATTTCTTTCCATCTAGGCTCGCTCATCTGGTTTTCTCTCATTTTATCTGATGGAATGGTTTTAATATTTTCGTTAACTTGAACTGCCGCTATGTTTCTACTTAGCGTATCTGGCACAACATGTGCTGGACCAGGCTTGTACAAAATCTGGAATGAGTGGGCCGAAAGTTCGTGAGACCAGCGTGACATTCGTGGGCATTTTGTTCGCTTTTTAAATATGTGTGTCAACGCTCGATGGTCTGTGTAGATTACAAAGTGCCGCTGAAATAGGTAAGGCTCGAAATACCTAACTGATTCTACTACTGCCAGTGCCTCCCGATCCGTAGCTGAATAACGAACTTCAGGTCCCTTGACCTTCCTACTGAAATAGGCTACTGGATGGGGTAAATTATCTGCATCTCGCTGAATTAAGCACCCGCCAATAGCAATACCGCTGGCGTCAGTGTGCACCTCCCACTCTTCTCAAAATCAGGAATAGCCAATACCGGTGTCGTGATTAGTTGGTCTTTCAGTTTGCGATAGGCCTCGTCATGCTCAGATTTCCATACAAACTTCGCATTTTTCTTGGTCAGATCAGTCAGGGGTGCTGAAATGCCAGCGAAACCTTCAATATGACGACGAAAATATCCGGCCGCCCCCAAAAACCTACGCACGTCCTTTGCTGTCCTTGGAGTAGGCATGTCAGCAATGGCGCGGCAAGAATCTGCGTCAGGTCGGATACCGTCTGGGCACACCTGGAACCCCAGAAATTTGAATTTCTGAGCCGGCAGGGTGCACTTCTGAACATTCAGCCTGAAACCTGCTTGATCTAACAACTTCAAAATCTCAGTCAAGTCCCGTAGGTGTTCCTCAAACGTCCTGGAATATATCACAACATCCAGGTACGCTAAAGAATTCCTACCCAGGACCGGACTAAGGATGAAGTTGATGGCCCTCTGAAACGAAGAGGGCGCTGTCTTCAAACCAAACGGCATCCTACGGAATTGATAAGTGTGCCTACCATCCGAGAATGCTGTTTTTTCCCTATCCTGTTCTGCCACCGGAATCGCCCAATTCGCCGATTTCGCGTCAAGAGTTGAGAAATACTTAGCAGCACCAAATTGATCTATTATCTCCTGTATTCGGGGCAACGGATGCACATCACCCTTAGTTAATTCGTTCACCTTCCGGTAGTCAACACAGAAACGATAACTACCGTCCGGTTTCCGAACTAGCACCACAGGAGAGAGTCACGGTGACGTACTAGGCTCTATCACGCCCTGTCTCAACATTTTCTGGCACTCGTCCCTGATAACGTTCTTCGCTTGTTACGGCAACCTCCACTGTTTCGTGTACACAGGCAAATGATCACCAGTTGGAATGGTGTGCTCGATCTTATCAAGGAGACCAATCTGGTCATCCTCTGTCGCAAATAACTTCGGGAATTTCCGCAACACTCCTCTCAGTGCCTTCCAATCCGCCTGTGTAACATGTTGCAAATCAAGTGCTGAAATTAATTTTTCTACTTCTTCTACATTTCTCGTCTCGTATTGTACTTTGGATGGAGTTCTCGTATCTAACATGTGCAATGCACTACATTGTGCAGTGACGGTTGGCGTCTCAGCTGACTCATGGTGAAAGATTTCTGTGTCCTCCACCATGGTTCCCTGAGATACCCTATCACCTGCCCTGAAGCGAAAAGTCTTATGTGAAAGATTGACAACCGGAATGAGTGCACCTTTATCGAGCACTACAATTAAGTGACGAGGAATTAATGAGCTGTCATATCTCCCAGCCACCTGAAGGGTGGTACCTGGTTGTATGTGACGTCCCACGACTACTTTAATAAATTTAACAGAATGTGGTGGGCAACTCTGTTTGGTCAATGCATGCAATGCGCATGACCTCTTAACTGTGTCTGGAAGAGACTTAAAAATCAATTTTGGATAGTGCGCATTATATTTCTGCTTCCTCTTAATTGAAGCTACAACTGGGGGATGGTCGATCATCTCCACTGGGTAGGAAGTCTGTCCCAACTGCAACCTGCAGTCCCTAGCCCCTTTTTGAGCAGACAAGGAATAATCAAATCGCTACAGAAAATCAGTTCCCATTAAGATGTGACCAGGAAAATCAAGGTTCTCTACGATTGTACATGTGTGAGGCTGCAATTCCCCATCAATCTCAAAATTAACTGTACCTTGACCTACGATCTCAATCTTTTCCCCATTCAACAATCTTTTGTTGAATCAATCTCAATCTTTTCCATAGCAACAGTGTCATGCCTTGAGATGCCAACATGTGGTGGTATCCATAGGAATTTAATTTCAAATTTGTTTTCTTTAGCAGCTAAAACATTCATTCGAATATCACTGACTATTTTCTGGGTGTCACTACTATGTGCGTTCAATGCCAGGAGTGCACTCTGCGAGTCACAGTATATAAGTCCACTGCCTTTGTCTTTTAAAAATTCAGTGCCTGCAAGTTCGGTTTGAGTTGTACATGCCCAGTTCATTGCTGTATGTACGAGAGAAGATTATTCAAATATGTTACATGCACATCCGGTACATCGTCCACCTTCTTCTACAGAGCTGTCGGTATAACTGATACACATCGTTACCCATACTCTGAGTACTTTCAGTGATGCTTTTCAGTGTTAACTGTTTTAATAATGTAGTGTGCACACTATCTTTCTTGGGCGCATTTACAAAATCAACTGATAGATCACAGTTATCCCATGGAGTAATTGGTTGATTAATCATTAGATGAGTTGGGTACATATTTAATATTTTGATGGAGTTGGCTACCTTGTAGAACCAATATACATAATCAGATTTCGTTCTTCTCCTACAGACCTCAGGTGAGAATTATTAGAAATTAGAAAGTTTAGCTCGAAACTTCATTTGTTGTCTTGATCTACTCAATGCCTTCACGCCGAAAAAATGTGCTAATAGACAAAATTCTCTCACTTGTGGTAGGTAAATTTAACTCTGCTCTCATATTAACCATTCTCGTGGACTTTGGAGCCCCAAGGATGACACTCATAGCTTCATTTTGCAAGGTTTCAAGAGATTTCAGCTCTGTCAGTATACAGTGTGAGATGTAGAGCATTGTAGTCACAGAGCGTATAAATGATACATAAAACATTCTAGCAAGTCTCACGTTAAGTCCATGATTGACACCAAAAAGGACCCTTAAGGGCTTTAATCTCTCCCAAAGTCTCCTCGTGAGAGAAGAAAGGTACCCAGGGTCGTTAATGGGGACACCAAGGTATCTGTAAGACTCGCAGTTCTCAAGTGCTCGTCCATCAATATGATAATTGGCTGGTGGAATACCACATGGAAGGAGGGCACGAGTTTTCTGTACAGAGATAAGGAGGCCACATTCCTCAGCTCTAGTAGCAAAAGCTATTAATCGAAGTGTTAGTAACAAGACACCTGGTGTGGTTCTTCAGCTATATCTTGCTCTGGTTAGGCCCCATTTATATTATGCAGTTCAGTTTTGGTCGCTGTACTATAGATTGGACATAAATTCCCTTGAACTTGTCCAGCGTAGGATGGCAAAGTTAATTCCCCAAATTAGAAATCTTTCATATGAAGAAAGATTAACAAAGCTTAAATTGCATTCACTGGAAAGGCGAAGAGTTAAGGGTGACATCATAGAGGTTTACAAGTGGATGAATGGACATAACAAAGGGGATATTAATAGGGTATTAAAAGTATCAACACAAGACAGAACACGAAACAATGGGTATCAATTGGATATGTTTAGATTTAGGAAAGACTTGGGTATATACTGGTTTGGTAACAGGGTTGTTGATTTGTGAAACCAATTACTGCGTAACGTGGTGGAGGAGGGGTCCCTCGATTGTTACAAGCATTGGTTGGACATGTATATGAGTGGGATTGGGTGGTTATAGATAGCAGCTGTCTCATATGGGCCAATACAGTTACCTTTATTCTAATGTTCTTCCAAATATTAATGGAATGTTATTGTTGAAAGGGGATATTAATAGGGAATAGACCTACTGCAGTTTAATAGCATTAGTTGATGTTTTGGTTTACATAGATTGGAAGTAAATAGGAGATCCAGCAAAAGGCCTTCTGCAATTTCATTTCTTATGCATAATAAGCAATCTTATCTAGAAAATGAACTTTGAAAATGGGAAACATTAAGAAAAAGGGTTTTAATATGCTATGCCAAAAAACGGACTTATTCAGGGGAGAGGTTGATTGATTGACGTCACTGACCATTAGCGTCTTTGCAAGGTCACAGAGGTGACGATATTTGGGTGCGACGAGATGCGGCCTTTTAATCCCCTTGAGCGAAATGGAAGGACTTTGGAGCGTACCTTTCTATTCTGTTTAGGAAAATTGCATGTGATGAAAGAAAGCAGTTTGATAAATGACACGTAAAATTTTTAAAACACCCACGAGCTATTGCTGGATGTTTTGAAAAAAAAACTAAAACCCCTTGCTCCAATGACCGTGCATCGAAAACAAAAATGGATACCCCTCTGACCCCAATGACCATGCGTGGGGAAAAGCAAAATGCACCGCCTTTGGAGCCCTTTAAACTACTGTAATTTCCATACTCTCTCGCCTTGTAGCGCTTACATGGCATCTGAATCAATTCCCCATCATATTTTTGTTGATGATAAACAATATCAATGTCTTTGTTTATGATAAACAAGTCCCATGGTCACATCAACCCACTCCACTTACATTATAGTAAGACACTATGATTTAACTCAGTTTACTCTTTATTAAAAATAATACTTTTATTATACATAAACATTATTACAAACAGGTTAAAACAATTTTACAATTCACTATAAGATAACTCGTGTATGGGAAGGTCTTTCTGGACCTTCATATTTGAGTAGAAAGAAATACTGTCATACTTGGAGTAGTAGAAGTTTGGAGGAAGACGTGGCTGGGCATGGTGCGGGGCAGGGCTCAGGGGAGCACCGTCCGGAGCATGGCTGAGGGGCACCGTCTGGAGCAGGGCTAATGGGGCACCGGGGAGGTTAAGTTTGAAGTCATTTGTAAGTACAGAGTTCAGTTTCTGGAGAACATCGTCAAGAGCAGCTGGCTCCCCTTTCTGTGGCATTGACATCTCAATTACACTTCTTACAAACGGCTGTATACTTCTGCGTTTCGTCCTCTGCGTAATAATAAAGATGTTTAAGAGCATTTCTCCCAGTTGCTTCACATCTAGGGTGAAGTCCTTCCTTATCATCTGCGTATGACCCACATCCGCCAAGGCCTTTGGGCTCAACGTCGACAGTCCGAAGTCAATATGGAATACATCAGGTGGCTTACAGAAGTCAGGAGAGAGGGTGACCATGACATTAGAGGTGTGAATGTCACCATGTATAACTCCTCGCTTGTGGACCTCGCGCAGGCGCTGGCCAACCTTCAACACAATAAAGACCAGGTACCAGTTGGTTGCTACCAGTCCGGTAGGTTACTCAAGAGGGCTTCAAAGAGTGGCATCTCGCCCCTGGAAGACATCACAATGGCTCTTGGGTTATAGCACACTCCCAGGACCTTGGGAGCGCCTCCAGCACCATCTAATCTATTCAAAATAAACAGCTCTGTTTCGAAGGCCTTCTCAGAGGCATGCCTCATCCTCTTCAAGATGGCATGTCCGCCGCGCCAGGGAATGCGCCCCACAACCCCACCAACGCCCTTGCCGATGTATTCCATCTCGGACGTAAGGTGATCAAGGCGAGCAGAGTTTAGGAAACGCAAGACTTCATGTTGATTGCTGTAATATACTCACAAACAGTCTTATACCGACAAGTTTATAACGGAAGTATGAGCATCAGGGTCCGTTGTCCTGTTTCAAGACTGCCTGTTGAGAAGATGAGGAACAATAATGTTGCTGAATATGATAGTCAAATTGATTGACTGATAAAGATTAAGCCACCTAAGAGTAGGCACGGGCATGAATAGCCCGTGCCACCGTGCATGAATAGCTTACGGGCTATTCATGCACGGGCATGAATAGCTTGCGGGCTATTCATGCACGGGCATGAATAGCCCGTAAGTGGTACATTTTTTTCTCAGTATTCTGAGGTTGCATCTGTTATCGCGGGGGAGGATACTGCTTCACAGTCTTTATGAGGGTGTCCAGCTGCTGGACACCTTTGTTGACCAGGAGAGTGGCTGTGTTGATGGCTTCAGGGTGGCCACTGCAACTCTTAAAGCTCTTCTAAGGTCATTGGTTGCTTCACATTCCAGAAGATAGTGAAGTAATGGCTTTTCTGTGACAGTTTGGCAGAAGATGCACTCTCTGTCGGGGTTCACCAATCTCCCAGTTGCATCTGTAACCTAGACGTAGTCTATATAGCCTAACTGATATTTCCCTGTGGATTCCTTTTGGGATATTTAACCTTTCTAATTTGGTTGCCTGAAGATACCATGTTGCAGATGGCAAACCTTCAGCTATTCTCTGGTGCAGGTAGGCTTTGTTGAGATGTGAGAGTTTTTTGGTGATGATGTTTTTTATGTTCTCTAGGCTGGGTTGAATTGTTTTATGTATCACTGGATGACGAGTTGTGTTACGGCCCTTACTCTGCCCAACGGGCCCAACGGGGTCCTTACTCTGATGTTGCTAGAGGAAGATATATATATCCATTCCCAAGCCAGTAGTGGCTATCAAGGATGAGATCCGTGTCGCAAGTAACTTAAAGGGCGTAGGGAAAGGAAGTTAAGAACTTGGCCAAGCTGGTCAGGCCACTCCACGAACGATCAAAAGGGAACGCCCTAGACAGGAGCCTCGTGTGACACCACAAATCACTCCCCTGTCTTCAATACCCCAGTGGATGATCGTCTCCAACAGTCGGTCCCGGGTAATCCTTTTACTGCCACGTCACTGGCAGACTAACACACCACAGTGTTCTTCCGGGGGGGGACGACTTCACAACAGCTGCAGCAAAGTTCAGGGTATGGAGACTGGCTGCCTCGGGTAGACTGACTCAACTCCCATCACAGCAGTCCCAGGTCGACTCTGTAAGCAGACACGTCATCAATAACTGGGACACTAAAACACCTCACTTACGGGCTCAGGCACACACACCTGACGTATCCAGTCCATAGATGACGCTGTCGTCGGAGCACCACCTCACCAGAGGTCAGGAGCGGCTGTGTTGTGAGCTGCACAGGACTGGAAACTGGCCCTTGTGGCCGGTATTCGCCGTCCTCATAAGTTGTCTAACTGAAGATTGATTGATGAAGATTAAGCCACCCAAAAGGTGGCACGGGCATGAATAGCCCGTAAGTGGTGGCCCTTTTAAGCCATTACCAGTATCAAAAGCTGATACTGGAGATCTGTGGAGGTGCGAATGCACCCTGCATGACGGGAGATGTCTCCCTTATGAATGTGTTAAGATGAAGATGAAGCCACCCAAAACGTGGCACGGGCATGAATAGCTCGTAAGTGGTGGCCCTTTTGAGCCATTACCAGTATCAATAGATACTAGAGATCTGTGGAGGTGCGACTGCACCCAGCGTGACAGGAGATGTCTCCCGGACCAAATGGTGACTAGCAACAAATGTCTGATGATGATGAAGATTAAGCCACCCAAAAGGTGGCACGGGCATGAATAGGCCGTAAGTGGTGGCCTTTTTAAGCCATTACCAGTATCAAGAGCTGATACTGGAGATCTGTGGAGGTGCGAATGCACCCTGCATGATGGGAGATGTCTCCCTTGTGAATGTATTAAAATGAAGATGAAGCCACCCAATAGGTGGCACGGGCAAGAATTGGTAAGTGGTGGCCCTTTTGAGCGATCACCAGTATCAATAGATGATACTGGAGATCTGTGGAGGTGCGACTGCACCCAGCGTGACGGGAGATGTCTCCCGGACCAAATGGTGACCTGAAGACACTAACTGGTGACCTTCTAACTGAAGACACGTAGGCATTGATATACAAGAGTCAGGTGAGGTGAGAGGTGAGGGGAGAAGGCAAGAGAAAACATGAATGTTGAAAATGAAAGGCAATAATAGAATGAAAGATAATAATAGTATGGCAGGTAATAATAGGATGAAAAGTAATAATAGAATGAAAGATAATAATAGGATGAGCTAATAATAGAATGAAAGGTAATAATAAAATTAAATGTAATAATAGGAAGAAAGGTAATAATAGGATGAAAGGTATTAATAGGATGAAAGGTAATAATAGGATGAAAGGTAATAATAGGATGAAAGGTAATAATAGGATGAAAGGTATTAATAGGATGAAAGGTAATAATAGGATGAAAGGAAATAATAGGATGAAAGGTATTAATAGGATGAAAGGTAATAATAGGATGAAAGGTAATAAGAGGATGAAAGGTATTAATAGGGTGAAAGGTAATAATATGATGAAAGGTAATAAGAGGATGAAAGGTAATAAGAGGATGAAAGGTAATAAGAGGATGAAAGGTAATAATAGGATAGTGAGAATAAGAGGAAAGGTAAAAATAAGTGGAAGGAAAGAGGAAAGGTAAAAATGAAAGGGTTGACCAAACCACACACTAGAAAGAGAAGAGACGACGACGTTTCCTGGACCATTAGCAAGACGATTGAAAATAGATGGGTTGATGCTGTTGCAAACTCGTTGAAACGTTGTGGTTTGAAGGGTATGTTTGGGTTTAAATTGTTAGTAGATAGTGGTGTGGGAATTGATATGGAGAATAGATGTTTTAGAAGTATGAGTTTATGGGGGGAAAACAAATTGGCAAAATGAACAGGGAAGGGGAAGGGCCTGAAAATAATAATACACTTAAAGTATATTACACGATCCGTAGGAGTTTAAGGAGCAAAGTAAACGAAGTAAATGCTCCTGAGTGTACAGAAAACAGTGGAAATTTGAAAATAGAAACACAGAAATTTGTTGAAAATAGAGAACTATTAACTGAATATCAAATAAGTAGATTTAAACTATTTCACACAGATATATTAGATGAGGAGAGGGGAATAGCCATACACGTTAGGGACAATTTGAAATGTAGTTTCGAAGAGGAAATCAATACTGAGCCACACACAGAAACTCTCTGGCTAAAATGAAATCATAGGAACAAAGGTAACTGCAGAAAGCCTATTGGCCCATACGAGGCATCTCCTATCTATAACCACCTAATCCCACTCATACACATGTCCAACCCATTCTTGAAACAATACAGGGATCCCACCTCCACAAAGCTAAGCGGTAATTGGTTCCACAAATCAACAACCCTGTTACACAATCAGTACATAAGAACATAAGAACAAAGGCAACTGCCGAAGGCCTATTGGCCCATACGAGGCAGCTCCTATTAATAACCACCCAATCCCACTCATATACTTGTCCAACCCGCGCTTGAAACAATCGAGGGACCCCACCTCCAACACGTTACGCGGTAATTGGTTCCACAAATCAACAACAATGTTACTGAACCAGTATTTACCCAAGTCTTTCCTAAATCTAAACTTATCCAATTTATACCCATTGTTTCGTGTTCTGTCTTGTGTTGATACTTTTAATACCCTATTAATATCCCCCCTGTTATGTCCATTAATCCACTTGTAAACCTCTATCATGTCATCCCTAACTCTTCGCCTTTTGAACACAGTGAATGCAACTTAAGCTTTGTTAATCTTTCTTCATATGAAAGATTTCTAATTTGGGGAATTAACTTAGTCATCCTACGCTGGACACGTTCAAGTGAATTTATATCCATTCTATAATATGGCGACCAAAACTGAACTGCATAATCTAAATGGGGCCTAACTAGAGCAAGATATAGCTTGAGAACCACACCAGGTGTCTTGTTACTAACGCTGCGATTAATAAATCCAAGTGTCCGATTTGCCTTATTACGAACATTTATGCTTTGATCCTTTTGTTTTAAATTCTTGCTAATCATATCTCCCAGATCCCTTTCGCAATTCGACTTCGCAATCTCACCACCATCTAGCTCGTATCTTGTAACCCAATCATCATTACCTAACCTCGGAACTTTACATTTATCAGCATTAAACTGCATCTGCCAATCCTTCGACCATTTCAAAACCCTATCTAGATCAACTTGAAGTGATAGTGAGTCCTCCTCCGAATTAATTTCTCTACCGATTTTCGTATCATCGGCAAATTTGCAAATGTTGCTACTCAAACTTGAATCTAAATCATTTATATATATTATAAACAACAGAGGTCCCAGGACAGAGCCCTGAGGCACCCCACTTACAACATTTTCCCACTCTGACTTGACTCCATTTAAACTAACTCTCTGTTTCCTTTGGTATAGCCATGCCCTAATCCAGCTTAATATAGCACCCCCAATACCATGAGACTCTAACTTTTTAATCAGTCTTCCATGTGGCACTGTATCAAAAGCTTTGCTAAAGTCAAGGTACACAACATCGCAATCCTTACCACTATCAACTGCCTCAACAATGCTAGAATAAAAAGATAACAAATTTGTTAAACATGAACGGTTATTTATAAACCATGTTGCGACTCAATTATTAATTTATATTTTTCAAGATGAAGACGAATTTTATTTGCTATTATAGATTCGAGTAACTTTCCCACAATAGACGTTAGGCTAATTGGTCGATAGTTAGACGCAAATGATCTATCTCCTTTCTTAAAAACTGGTATCACATTAGCAACTTTCCAAAACTCTGGCACTCTGCCTGACTCTATTGATTTATTAAATATGGTTGACAGTGGGTCACAAAGCTCCTCTTTGCATTCTTTAAGCACCCTGGCAAACACTTCATCCGGCCCTGGGGATTTGTTTGGTTTGAGTTTTACTATTTGTTTAAGAACATCCTCCCTGGTAACTGTTAAACTCGTCAACCTGTCCTCGTCCCCACCCACATAGACTTGTTCGGCTGAAGGCATATTGTTAAGTTCCTCTTTAGTAAATACAGATACAAAATATTTATTAAAAATACTACTCATCTCTTCATCACTATCTGTTATTTGACCTGTCTCAGTTTTTAATGGACCTATCCTTTCCCTAGTCTTAGTACGATATAACTGAAAAAAACCTTTAGGATTTGTCTTTGCTTGCCCTGCTATGCGAACTTCATAGTTTCTTTTTGCTTTCCTTATCTCTTTTTTAACATTTCTAACCAGTTGTACGAATTCCTGTTCTAAAGTGACCTCCCCATTATTAATCTTTTTGTACCAAGCTCTCTTTTTACCTATAAGGTTCTTCAAATTCTTTGTTATCCACTTTGGGTCATTGGTATTCTATCTATTCAATTTGTATGGTATACTACGTTCCTGTGCTTTGTTTAGAATATTCTTAAATAAGTTATACATTGAATCCACATCGAAATCCCCATTTACGTCACCTATCGCTGTGTTCATATCTTGCTCCAAGACCGGCCCCCACCCCATACCCAAGACTTTCCAATCAATTTGACCCAAAAAAATTTCTAAGGCTATTAAAATCAGCTTTTCGAAAATCTGGCACTTTAACAGAATTTTCTCCTACAGGTCTATTCCATTCTATGCTAAATCTGATTTCTTTGTGATCACTGTTCCCTAGCTCACTCCCTATTTCGATGTCATTAATTTGTGTTTCCCTGTTAGTTAACACTAAATCTAAAATATTATTTTCCCGTGTTGGTTCCTTAATGTGTTGCGTAAAAAAGCAATCGTCAATTAATTCTAGAAAATCTTCTGCTTCACTATTCCCTGTTTTGTTCAACCAGTTTATTCCACTAAAATTAAAGTCACCCATGACGTAAATACTGTTAGATCTGCCCTAGATATTTCATCCCATAGATGCTTTGCTTCCATTCTGTCTAAATTTGGTGGCCTATATATAACTCCTATTATAATATTATTTGATTTTCGTATAATTCTATCCAAATCGTTTCTGTGTGTGGCTCAGTTTTGATTCCCTCTTTGAGACTACATTTCAAATTGTCCCTAACATATATGGCTACTCCCCCCTCCTCGTCTAATATATCTATCTGTGTGAAATAGTTTAAATCCATTTATTTGATATTCAGCTAATAGTTCTCTATTTTCTACATTCATCCACGTTTCGGTAAGTGCAATAATATCTATTTTTCTGTGCAGACAAGAGCATTTAATTCGTTAATTTTATTTTTTAGAATACTGCTGTTAGTGTAATATACCTTAAGTGAATTGTTATTTTGAGGCCCTTCTCTTTCCATGATCATTTTGCCAATTCCTTTCTCCCACAAACACGTACTTTTATTATCTCCTTCCTCCAAATCAATTCCCATACCTCTATCAGCTAACAGTTTAAACCCAAACAAACACCTCTAACCACTTCTTCCAACGAGTTCGCAACAGCAAGAACCCCAGCTCTCGATAGATGCACCCCATCACGAGCATACATTTCATTTCTTCCATAGAAGTGTTCCCAGTTGTCTATGAAAGATATTGCATTTGATTTGCAATATCTCTCCAGCCGACAATTGACACCAATTGCCCTCGATATCCATTCATTTCCCACTCCCTTTCTTGGAAGAATGCCACATATGATCGGGATTCCTCCCTTGCTCCTAACTAATTCAATGGCGGTCCTGAATCTCTGTA
>NC_091221.1:17595712-17680712 GCF_040958095.1 Procambarus clarkii
GTGTTGTCCAAAGATTGTTTATCTTCACTTGTGGTTTATGCAAGTATAGGCTTATAAGCTGGACACGAGTTCTCTCACATTGACAGTGGCTTGACGAAAAATGCAGACTGACCCCTCACTCATCTGGGTAAGGTCTGATGGCGTAGTGGGTTAAAGCATACTAGTTATGCCAGCTACTGGAAGGTAGTTGTGCTTTCTGGGTTCGAGTCCCACTGGTGGGTGTTGTCCAAAGATTGTTTATCTTCACTTGTGGTTTATGCAAGTATAGGCTTATAAGCTGGACACGAGTTCTCTCACATTGACAGTGGCTTGACGAAAAATGCAGACTGACCCCTCACTCATCTGGGTAAGGTCTGATGGCGTAGTGGGTTAAAGCATACTAGTTATGCCAGCTACTGGAAGGTAGTTGTGCTTTCTGGGTTCGAGTCCCACTGGTGGGTGTTGTCCAAAGATTGTTTATCTTCACTTGTGGTTTATGCAAGTATAGGCTTATAAGCTGGACACGAGTTCTCTCACATTGACAGTGGCTTGACGAAAAATGCAGACTGACCCCTCACTCATCTGGGTAAGGTCTGATGGCGTAGTGGGTTAAAGCATACTAGTTATGCCAGCTACTGGAAGGTAGTTGTGCTTTCTGGGTTCGAGTCCCACTGGTGGGTGTTGTCCAAAGATTGTTTATCTTCACTTGTGGTTTATGCAAGTATAGGCTTATAAGCTGGACACGAGTTCTCTCACATTGACAGTGGCTTGACGAAAAATGCAGACTGACCCCTCACTCATCTGGGTAAGGTCTGATGGCGTAGTGGGTTAAAGCATACTAGTTATGCCAGCTACTGGAAGGTAGTTGTGCTTTCTGGGTTCGAGTCCCACTGGTGGGTGTTGTCCAAAGATTGTTTATCTTCACTTGTGGTTTATGCAAGTATAGGCTTATAAGCTGGACACGAGTTCTCTCACATTGCACAGTGGCTTGACGAAAAATGCAGACTGACCCCTCACTCATCTGGGTAAGGTCTGATGGCGTAGTGGGTTAAAGCATACTAGTTATGCCAGCTACTGGAAGGTAGTTGTGCTTTCTGGGTTCGAGTCCCACTGGTGGGTGTTGTCCAAAGATTGTTTATCTTCACTTGTGGTTTATGCAAGTATAGGCTTATAAGCTGGACACGAGTTCTCTCACATTGACAGTGGCTTGACGAAAAATGCAGACTGACCCCTCACTCATCTGGGTAAGGTCTGATGGCGTAGTGGGTTAAAGCATACTAGTTATGCCAGCTACTGGAAGGTAGTTGTGCTTTCTGGGTTCGAGTCCCACTGGTGGGTGTTGTCCAAAGATTGTTTATCTTCACTTGTGGTTTATGCAAGTATAGGCTTATAAGCTGGACACGAGTTCTCTCACATTGACAGTGGCTTGACGAAAAATGCAGACTGACCCCTCACTCATCTGGGTAAGGTCTGATGGCGTAGTGGGTTAAAGCATACTAGTTATGCCAGCTACTGGAAGGTAGTTGTGCTTTCTGGGTTCGAGTCCCACTGGTGGGTGTTGTCCAAAGATTGTTTATCTTCACTTGTGGTTTATGCAAGTATAGGCTTATAAGCTGGACACGAGTTCTCTCACATTGACAGTGGCTTGACGAAAAATGCAGACTGACCCCTCACTCATCTGAGTAAGGTCTGATGGCGTAGTGGGTTAAAGCATACTAGTTATGCCAGCTACTGGAAGGTAGTTGTGCTTTCTGGGTTCGAGTCCCACTGGTGGGTGTTGTCCAAAGATTGTTTATCTTCACTTGTGGTTTATGCAAGTATAGGCTTATAAGCTGGACACGAGTTCTCTCACATTGACAGTGGCTTGACGAAAAATGCAGACTGACCCCTCACTCATCTGGGTAAGGTCTGATGGCGTAGTGGGTTAAAGCATACTAGTTATGCCAGCTACTGGAAGGTAGTTGTGCTTTCTGGGTTCGAGTCCCACTGGTGGGTGTTGTCCAAAGATTGTTTATCTTCACTTGTGGTTTATGCAAGTATAGGCTTATAAGCTGGACACGAGTTCTCTCACATTGACAGTGGCTTGACGAAAAATGCAGACTGACCCCTCACTCATCTGGGTAAGGTCTGATGGCGTAGTGGGTTAAAGCATACTAGTTATGCCAGCTACTGGAAGGTAGTTGTGCTTTCTGGGTTCGAGTCCCACTGGTGGGTGTTGTCCAAAGATTGTTTATCTTCACTTGTGGTTTATGCAAGTATAGGCTTATAAGCTGGACACGAGTTCTCTCACATTGACAGTGGCTTGACGAAAAATGCAGACTGACCCCTCACTCATCTGGGTAAGGTCTGATGGCGTAGTGGGTTAAAGCATACTAGTTATGCCAGCTACTGGAAGGTAGTTGTGCTTTCTGGGTTCGAGTCCCACTGGTGGGTGTTGTCCAAAGATTGTTTATCTTCACTTGTGGTTTATGCAAGTATAGGCTTATAAGCTGGACACGAGTTCTCTCACATTGACAGTGGCTTGACGAAAAATGCAGACTGACCCCTCACTCATCTGGGTAAGGTCTGATGGCGTAGTGGGTTAAAGCATACTAGTTATGCCAGCTACTGGAAGGTAGTTGTGCTTTCTGGGTTCGAGTCCCACTGGTGGGTGTTGTCCAAAGATTGTTTATCTTCACTTGTGGTTTATGCAAGTATAGGCTTATAAGCTGGACACGAGTTCTCTCACATTGACAGTGGCTTGACGAAAAATGCAGACTGACCCCTCACTCATCTGGGTAAGGTCTGATGGCGTAGTGGGTTAAAGCATACTAGTTATGCCAGCTACTGGAAGGTAGTTGTGCTTTCTGGGTTCGAGTCCCACTGGTGGGTGTTGTCCAAAGATTGTTTATCTTCACTTGTGGTTTATGCAAGTATAGGCTTATAAGCTGGACACGAGTTCTCTCACATTGACAGTGGCTTGACGAAAAATGCAGACTGACCCCTCACTCATCTGGGTAAGGTCTGATGGCGTAGTGGGTTAAAGCATACTAGTTATGCCAGCTACTGGAAGGTAGTTGTGCTTTCTGGGTTCGAGTCCCACTGGTGGGTGTTGTCCAAAGATTGTTTATCTTCACTTGTGGTTTATGCAAGTATAGGCTTATAAGCTGGACACGAGTTCTCTCACATTGACAGTGGCTTGACGAAAAATGCAGACTGACCCCTCACTCATCTGGGTAAGGTCTGATGGCGTAGTGGGTTAAAGCATACTAGTTATGCCAGCTACTGGAAGGTAGTTGTGCTTTCTGGGTTCGAGTCCCACTGGTGGGTGTTGTCCAAAGATTGTTTATCTTCACTTGTGGTTTATGCAAGTATAGGCTTATAAGCTGGACACGAGTTCTCTCACATTGACAGTGGCTTGACGAAAAATGCAGACTGACCCCTCACTCATCTGGGTAAGGTCTGATGGCGTAGTGGGTTAAAGCATACTAGTTATGCCAGCTACTGGAAGGTAGTTGTGCTTTCTGGGTTCGAGTCCCACTGGTGGGTGTTGTCCAAAGATTGTTTATCTTCACTTGTGGTTTATGCAAGTATAGGCTTATAAGCTGGACACGAGTTCTCTCACATTGACAGTGGCTTGACGAAAAATGCAGACTGACCCCTCACTCATCTGGGTAAGGTCTGATGGCGTAGTGGGTTAAAGCATACTAGTTATGCCAGCTACTGGAGGGTAGTTGTGCTTTCTGGGTTCGAGTCCCACTGGTGGGTGTTGTCCAAAGATTGTTTATCTTCACTTGTGGTTTATGCAAGTATAGGCTTATAAGCTGGACACGAGTTCTCTCACATTGACAGTGGCTTGACGAAAAATGCAGACTGACCCCTCACTCATCTGGGTAAGGTCTGATGGCATAGTGGGTTAAAGCATACTAGTTATGCCAGCTACTGGAAGGTAGTTGTGCTTTCTGGGTTCGAGTCCCACTGGTGGGTGTTGTCCAAAGATTGTTTATCTTCACTTGTGGTTTATGCAAGTATAGGCTTATAAGCTGGACACGAGTTCTCTCACATTGACAGTGGCTTGACGAAAAATGCAGACTGACCCCTCACTCATCTGGGTAAGGTCTGATGGCGTAGTGGGTTAAAGCATACTAGTTATGCCAGCTACTGGAAGGTAGTTGTGCTTTCTGGGTTCGAGTCCCACTTGTGGGTGTTGTCCAAAGATTGTTTATCTTCACTTGTGGTTTATGCAAGTATAGGCTTATAAGCTGGACACGAGTTCTCTCACATTGACAGTGGCTTGACGAAAAATGCAGACTGACCCCTCACTCATCTGGGTAAGGTCTGATGGCGTAGTGGGTTAAAGCATACTAGTTATGCCAGCTACTGGAAGGTAGTTGTGCTTTCTGGGTTCGAGTCCCACTGGTGGGTGTTGTCCAAAGATTGTTTATCTTCACTTGTGGTTTATGCAAGTATAGGCTTATAAGCTGGACACGAGTTCTCTCACATTGACAGTGGCTTGACGAAAAATGCAGACTGACCCCTCACTCATCTGGGTAAGGTCTGATGGCGTAGTGGGTTAAAGCATACTAGTTATGCCAGCTACTGGAAGGTAGTTGTGCTTTCTGGGTTCGAGTCCCACTGGTGGGTGTTGTCCAAAGATTGTTTATCTTCACTTGTGGTTTATGCAAGTATAGGCTTATAAGCTGGACACGAGTTCTCTCACATTGACAGTGGCTTGACGAAAAATGCAGACTGACCCCTCACTCATCTGGGTAAGGTCTGATGGCGTAGTGGGTTAAAGCATACTAGTTATGCCAGCTACTGGAAGGTAGTTGTGCTTTCTGGGTTCGAGTCCCACTGGTGGGTGTTGTCCAAAGATTGTTTATCTTCACTTGTGGTTTATGCAAGTATAGGCTTATAAGCTGGACACGAGTTCTCTCACATTGACAGTGGCTTGACGAAAAATGCAGACTGACCCCTCACTCATCTGGGTAAGGTCTGATGGCGTAGTGGGTTAAAGCATACTAGTTATGCCAGCTACTGGAAGGTAGTTGTGCTTTCTGGGTTCGAGTCCCACTTGTGGGTGTTGTCCAAAGATTGTTTATCTTCACTTGTGGTTTATGCAAGTATAGGCTTATAAGCTGGACACGAGTTCTCTCACATTGACAGTGGCTTGACGAAAAATGCAGACTGACCCCTCACTCATCTGGGTAAGGTCTGATGGCGTAGTGGGTTAAAGCATACTAGTTATGCCAGCTACTGGAAGGTAGTTGTGCTTTCTGGGTTCGAGTCCCACTGGTGGGTGTTGTCCAAAGATTGTTTATCTTCACTTGTGGTTTATGCAAGTATAGGCTTATAAGCTGGACACGAGTTCTCTCACATTGACAGTGGCTTGACGAAAAATGCAGACTGACCCCTCACTCATCTGGGTAAGGTCTGATGGCGTAGTGGGTTAAAGCATACTAGTTATGCCAGCTACTGGAAGGTAGTTGTGCTTTCTGGGTTCGAGTCCCACTGGTGGGTGTTGTCCAAAGATTGTTTATCTTCACTTGTGGTTTATGCAAGTATAGGCTTATAAGCTGGACACGAGTTCTCTCACATTGACAGTGGCTTGACGAAAAATGCAGACTGACCCCTCACTCATCTGGGTAAGGTCTGATGGCGTAGTGGGTTAAAGCATACTAGTTATGCCAGCTACTGGAAGGTAGTTGTGCTTTCTGGGTTCGAGTCCCACTGGTGGGTGTTGTCCAAAGATTGTTTATCTTCACTTGTGGTTTATGCAAGTATAGGCTTATAAGCTGGACACGAGTTCTCTCACATTCACAGTGGCTTGACGAAAAATGCAGACTGACCCCTCACTCATCTGGGTAAGGTCTGATGGCGTAGTGGGTTAAAGCATACTAGTTATGCCAGCTACTGGAAGGTAGTTGTGCTTTCTGGGTTCGAGTCCCACTGGTGGGTGTTGTCCAAAGATTGTTTATCTTCACTTGTGGTTTATGCAAGTATAGGCTTATAAGCTGGACACGAGTTCTCTCACATTGACAGTGGCTTGACGAAAAATGCAGACTGACCCCTCACTCATCTGGGTAAGGTCTGATGGCGTAGTGGGTTAAAGCATACTAGTTATGCCAGCTACTGGAAGGTAGTTGTGCTTTCTGGGTTCGAGTCCCACTGGTGGGTGTTGTCCAAAGATTGTTTATCTTCACTTGTGGTTTATGCAAGTATAGGCTTATAAGCTGGACACGAGTTCTCTCACATTGACAGTGGCTTGACGAAAAATGCAGACTGACCCCTCACTCATCTGGGTAAGGTCTGATGGCGTAGTGGGTTAAAGCATACTAGTTATGCCAGCTACTGGAAGGTAGTTGTGCTTTCTGGGTTCGAGTCCCACTGGTGGGTGTTGTCCAAAGATTGTTTATCTTCACTTGTGGTTTATGCAAGTATAGGCTTATAAGCTGGACACGAGTTCTCTCACATTGACAGTGGCTTGACGAAAAATGCAGACTGACCCCTCACTCATCTGGGTAAGGTCTGATGGTGTAGTGGGTTAAAGCATACTAGTTATGCCAGCTACTGGAAGGTAGTTGTGCTTTCTGGGTTCGAGTCCCACTGGTGGGTGTTGTCCAAAGATTGTTTATCTTCAGTTGTGGTTTATGCAAGTATAGGCTTATAAGCTGGACACGAGTTCTCTCACATTGACAGTGGCTTGACGAAAAATGCAGACTGACCCCTCACTCATCTGGGTAAGGTCTGATGGCGTAATGGGTTAAAGCATACTAGTTATGCCAGCTACTGGAAGGTAGTTGTGCTTTCTGGGTTCGAGTCCCACTGGTGGGTGTTGTCCAAAGATTGTTTATCTTCACTTGTGGTTTATGCAAGTATAGGCTTATAAGCTGGACACGAGTTCTCTCACATTGACAGTGGCTTGACGAAAAATGCAGACTGACCCCTCACTCATCTGGGTAAGGTCTGATGGCGTAGTGGGTTAAAGCATACTAGTTATGCCAGCTACTGGAAGGTAGTTGTGCTTTCTGGGTTCGAGTCCCACTGGTGGGTGTTGTCCAAAGATTGTTTATCTTCACTTGTGGTTTATGCAAGTATAGGCTTATAAGCTGGACACGAGTTCTCTCACATTGACAGTGGCTTGACGAAAAATGCAGACTGACCCCTCACTCATCTGGGTAAGGTCTGATGGCGTAGTGGGTTAAAGCATACTAGTTATGCCAGCTACTGGAAGGTAGTTGTGCTTTCTGGGTTCGAGTCCCACTAGTGGGTGTTGTCCAAAGATTGTTTATCTTCACTTGTGGTTTATGCAAGTATAGGCTTATAAGCTGGACACGAGTTCTCTCACATTGACAGTGGCTTGACGAAAAATGCAGACTGACCCCTCACTCATCTGGGTAAGGTCTGATGGCGTAGTGGGTTAAAGCATACTAGTTATGCCAGCTACTGGAAGGTAGTTGTGCTTTCTGGGTTCGAGTCCCACTGGTGGGTGTTGTCCAAAGATTGTTTATCTTCACTTGTGGTTTATGCAAGTATAGGCTTATAAGCTGGACACGAGTTCTCTCACATTGACAGTGGCTTGACGAAAAATGCAGACTGACCCCTCACTCATCTGGGTAAGGTCTGATGGCGTAGTGGGTTAAAGCATACTAGTTATGCCAGCTACTGGAAGGTAGTTGTGCTTTCTGGGTTCGAGTCCCACTGGTGGGTGTTGTCCAAAGATTGTTTATCTTCACTTGTGGTTTATGCAAGTATAGGCTTATAAGCTGGACACGAGTTCTCTCACATTGACAGTGGCTTGACGAAAAATGCAGACTGACCCCTCACTCATCTGGGTAAGGTCTGATGGCGTAGTGGGTTAAAGCATACTAGTTATGCCAGCTACTGGAAGGTAGTTGTGCTTTCTGGGTTCGAGTCCCACTGGTGGGTGTTGTCCAAAGATTGTTTATCTTCACTTGTGGTTTATGCAAGTATAGGCTTATAAGCTGGACACGAGTTCTCTCACATTGACAGTGGCTTGACGAAAAATGCAGACTGACCCCTCACTCATCTGGGTAAGGTCTGATGGCGTAGTGGGTTAAAGCATACTAGTTATGCCAGCTACTGGAAGGTAGTTGTGCTTTCTGGGTTCGAGTCCCACTGGTGGGTGTTGTCCAAAGATTGTTTATCTTCACTTGTGGTTTATGCAAGTATAGGCTTATAAGCTGGACACGAGTTCTCTCACATTGACAGTGGCTTGACGAAAAATGCAGACTGACCCCTCACTCATCTGGGTAAGGTCTGATGGCGTAGTGGGTTAAAGCATACTAGTTATGCCAGCTACTGGAAGGTAGTTGTGCTTTCTGGGTTCGAGTCCCACTGGTGGGTGTTGTCCAAAGATTGTTTATCTTCACTTGTGGTTTATGCAAGTATAGGCTTATAAGCTGGACACGAGTTCTCTCACATTGACAGTGGCTTGACGAAAAATGCAGACTGACCCCTCACTCATCTGGGTAAGGTCTGATGGCGTAGTGGGTTAAAGCATACTAGTTATGCCAGCTACTGGAAGGTAGTTGTGCTTTCTGGGTTCGAGTCCCACTGGTGGGTGTTGTCCAAAGATTGTTTATCTTCACTTGTGGTTTATGCAAGTATAGGCTTATAAGCTGGACACGAGTTCTCTCACATTGACAGTGGCTTGACGAAAAATGCAGACTGACCCCTCACTCATCTGGGTAAGGTCTGATGGCGTAGTGGGTTAAAGCATACTAGTTATGCCAGCTACTGGAAGGTAGTTGTGCTTTCTGGGTTCGAGTCCCACTGGTGGGTGTTGTCCAAAGATTGTTTATCTTCACTTGTGGTTTATGCAAGTATAGGCTTATAAGCTGGACACGAGTTCTCTCACATTGACAGTGGCTTGACGAAAAATGCAGACTGACCCCTCACTCATCTGGGTAAGGTCTGATGGCGTAGTGGGTTAAAGCATACTAGTTATGCCAGCTACTGGAAGGTAGTTGTGCTTTCTGGGTTCGAGTCCCACTGGTGGGTGTTGTCCAAAGATTGTTTATCTTCACTTGTGGTTTATGCAAGTATAGGCTTATAAGCTGGACACGAGTTCTCTCACATTGACAGTGGCTTGACGAAAAATGCAGACTGACCCCTCACTCATCTGGGTAAGGTCTGATGGCGTAGTGGGTTAAAGCATACTAGTTATGCCAGCTACTGGAAGGTAGTTGTGCTTTCTGGGTTCGAGTCCCACTGGTGGGTGTTGTTCAAAGATTGTTTATCTTCAGTTGTGGTTTATGCAAGTATAGGCTTATAAGCTGGACACGAGTTCTCTCACATTGACAGTGGCTTGACGAAAAATGCAGACTGACCCCTCACTCATCTGGGTAAGGTCTGATGGCGTAGTGGGTTAAAGCATACTAGTTATGCCAGCTACTGGAAGGTAGTTGTGCTTTCTGGGTTCGAGTCCCACTGGTGGGTGTTGTCCAAAGATTGTTTATCTTCACTTGTGGTTTATGCAAGTATAGGCTTATAAGCTGGACACGAGTTCTCTCACATTGACAGTGGCTTGACGAAAAATGCAGACTGACCCCTCACTCATCTGGGTAAGGTCTGATGGCGTAGTGGGTTAAAGCATACTAGTTATGCCAGCTACTGGAAGGTAGTTGTGCTTTCTGGGTTCGAGTCCCACTGGTGGGTGTTGTCCAAAGATTGTTTATCTTCACTTGTGGTTTATGCAAGTATAGGCTTATAAGCTGGACACGAGTTCTCTCACATTGACAGTGGCTTGACGAAAAATGCAGACTGACCCCTCACTCATCTGGGTAAGGTCTGATGGCGTAGTGGGTTAAAGCATACTAGTTATGCCAGCTACTGGAAGGTAGTTGTGCTTTCTGGGTTCGAGTCCCACTGGTGGGTGTTGTCCAAAGATTGTTTATCTTCACTTGTGGTTTATGCAAGTATAGGCTTATAAGCTGGACACGAGTTCTCTCACATTGACAGTGGCTTGACGAAAAATGCAGACTGACCCCTCACTTATCTGGGTAAGGTCTGATGGCGTAGTGGGTTAAAGCATACTAGTTATGCCAGCTACTGGAAGGTAGTTGTGCTTTCTGGGTTCGAGTCCCACTGGTGGGTGTTGTCCAAAGATTGTTTATCTTCACTTGTGGTTTATGCAAGTATAGGCTTATAAGCTGGACACGAGTTCTCTCACATTGACAGTGGCTTGACGAAAAATGCAGACTGACCCCTCACTCATCTGGGAAAGGTCTGATGGCGTAGTGGGTTAAAGCATACTAGTTATGCCAGCTACTGGAAGGTAGTTGTGCTTTCTGGGTTCGAGTCCCACTGGTGGGTGTTGTCCAAAGATTGTTTATCTTCACTTGTGGTTTATGCAAGTATAGGCTTATAAGCTGGACACGAGTTCTCTCACATTGACAGTGGCTTGACGAAAAATGCAGACTGACCCCTCACTCATCTGGGTAAGGTCTGATGGCGTAGTGGGTTAAAGCATACTAGTTATGCCAGCTACTGGAAGGTAGTTGTGCTTTCTGGGTTCGAGTCCCACTGGTGGGTGTTGTCCAAAGATTGTTTATCTTCACTTGTGGTTTATGCAAGTATAGGCTTATAAGCTGGACACGAGTTCTCTCACATTGACAGTGGCTTGACGAAAAATGCAGACTGACCCCTCACTCATCTGGGTAAGGTCTGATGGCGTAGTGGGTTAAAGCATACTAGTTATGCCAGCTACTGGAAGGTAGTTGTGCTTTCTGGGTTCGAGTCCCACTGGTGGGTGTTGTCCAAAGATTGTTTATCTTCACTTGTGGTTTATGCAAGTATAGGCTTATAAGCTGGACACGAGTTCTCTCACATTGACAGTGGCTTGACGAAAAATGCAGACTGACCCCTCACTCATCTGGGTAAGGTCTGATGGCGTAGTGGGTTAAAGCATACTAGTTATGCCAGCTACTGGAAGGTAGTTGTGCTTTCTGGGTTCGAGTCCCACTGGTGGGTGTTGTCCAAAGATTGTTTATCTTCACTTGTGGTTTATGCAAGTATAGGCTTATAAGCTGGACACGAGTTCTCTCACATTGACAGTGGCTTGACGAAAAATGCAGACTGACCCCTCACTCATCTGGGTAAGGTCTGATGGCGTAGTGGGTTAAAGCATACTAGTTATGCCAGCTACTGGAAGGTAGTTGTGCTTTCTGGGTTCGAGTCCCACTGGTGGGTGTTGTCCAAAGATTGTTTATCTTCACTTGTGGTTTATGCAAGTATAGGCTTATAAGCTGGACACGAGTTCTCTCACATTGACAGTGGCTTGACGAAAAATGCAGACTGACCCCTCACTCATCTGGGTAAGGTCTGATGGCGTAGTGGGTTAAAGCATACTAGTTATGCCAGCTACTGGAAGGTAGTTGTGCTTTCTGGGTTCGAGTCCCACTGGTGGGTGTTGTCCAAAGATTGTTTATCTTCACTTGTGGTTTATGCAAGTATAGGCTTATAAGCTGGACACGAGTTCTCTCACATTGACAGTGGCTTGACGAAAAATGCAGACTGACCCCTCACTCATCTGGGTAAGGTCTGATGGCGTAGTGGGTTAAAGCATACTAGTTATGCCAGCTACTGGAAGGTAGTTGTGCTTTCTGGGTTCGAGTCCCACTGGTGGGTGTTGTCCAAAGATTGTTTATCTTCACTTGTGGTTTATGCAAGTATAGGCTTATAAGCTGGACACGAGTTCTCTCACATTGACAGTGGCTTGACGAAAAATGCAGACTGACCCCTCACTCAACTGGGTAAGGTCTGATGGCGTAGTGGGTTAAAGCATACTAGTTATGCCAGCTACTGGAAGGTAGTTGTGCTTTCTGGGTTCGAGTCCCACTGGTGGGTGTTGTCCAAAGATTGTTTATCTTCACTTGTGGTTTATGCAAGTATAGGCTTATAAGCTGGACACGAGTTCTCTCACATTGACAGTGGCTTGACGAAAAATGCAGACTGACCCCTCACTCATCTGGGTAAGGTCTGATGGCGTAGTGGGTTAAAGCATACTAGTTATGCCAGCTACTGGAAGGTAGTTGTGCTTTCTGGGTTCGAGTCCCACTGGTGGGTGTTGTCCAAAGATTGTTTATCTTCACTTGTGGTTTATGCAAGTATAGGCTTATAAGCTGGACACGAGTTCTCTCACATTGACAGTGGCTTGACGAAAAATGCAGACTGACCCCTCACTCATCTGGGTAAGGTCTGATGGCGTAGTGGGTTAAAGCATACTAGTTATGCCAGCTACTGGAAGGTAGTTGTGCTTTCTGGGTTCGAGTCCCACTGGTGGGTGTTGTCCAAAGATTGTTTATCTTCACTTGTGGTTTATGCAAGTATAGGCTTATAAGCTGGACACGAGTTCTCTCACATTGACAGTGGCTTGACGAAAAATGCAGACTGACCCCTCACTCATCTGGGTAAGGTCTGATGGCGTAGTGGGTTAAAGCATACTAGTTATGCCAGCTACTGGAAGGTAGTTGTGCTTTCTGGGTTCGAGTCCCACTGGTGGGTGTTGTCCAAAGATTGTTTATCTTCACTTGTGGTTTATGCAAGTATAGGCTTATAAGCTGGACACGAGTTCTCTCACATTGACAGTGGCTTGACGAAAAATGCAGACTGACCCCTCACTCATCTGGGTAAGGTCTGATGGCGTAGTGGGTTAAAGCATACTAGTTATGCCAGCTACTGGAAGGTAGTTGTGCTTTCTGGGTTCGAGTCCCACTGGTGGGTGTTGTCCAAAGATTGTTTATCTTCAGTTGTGGTTTATGCAAGTATAGGCTTATAAGCTGGACACGAGTTCTCTCACATTGACAGTGGCTTGACGAAAAATGCAGACTGACCCCTCACTCATCTGGGTAAGGTCTGATGGCGTAGTGGGTTAAAGCATACTAGTTATGCCAGCTACTGGAAGGTAGTTGTGCTTTCTGGGTTCGAGTCCCACTGGTGGGTGTTGTCCAAAGATTGTTTATCTTCACTTGTGGTTTATGCAAGTATAGGCTTATAAGCTGGACACGAGTTCTCTCACATTGACAGTGGCTTGACGAAAAATGCAGACTGACCCCTCACTCATCTGGGTAAGGTCTGATGGCGTAGTGGGTTAAAGCATACTAGTTATGCCAGCTACTGGAAGGTAGTTGTGCTTTCTGGGTTCGAGTCCCACTGGTGGGTGTTGTCCAAAGATTGTTTATCTTCACTTGTGGTTTATGCAAGTATAGGCTTATAAGCTGGACACGAGTTCTCTCACATTGACAGTGGCTTGACGAAAAATGCAGACTGACCCCTCACTCATCTGGGTAAGGTCTGATGGCGTAGTGGGTTAAAGCATACTAGTTATGCCAGCTACTGGAAGGTAGTTGTGCTTTCTGGGTTCGAGTCCCACTGGTGGGTGTTGTCCAAAGATTGTTTATCTTCACTTGTGGTTTATGCAAGTATAGGCTTATAAGCTGGACACGAGTTCTCTCACATTGACAGTGGCTTGACGAAAAATGCAGACTGACCCCTCACTCATCTGGGTAAGGTCTGATGGCGTAGTGGGTTAAAGCATACTAGTTATGCCAGCTACTGGAAGGTAGTTGTGCTTTCTGGGTTCGAGTCCCACTGGTGGGTGTTGTCCAAAGATTGTATATATATATATATATATATATATTTCATATATATATATATATATTTGGGTGTTCATGGTTGGTCGCTCTATTCTTATATGAATTGCAATTCACATAAGAATAGAGCGACCTACCATGAACACCCAAATCACGGAACTATTTACTCTATCCACTATGAGAGTAAGGACAAGACAAGAACATATCGATGCCAACACAGAAGACAATGTCCAACATAACAGGCCAATTACACTGGATTAATCTTTGTGTTTAGATAGGAGATGCCTCGTATGGGCCAATAAGCCTTCTGCAGCCCCTATGTTTATCCCTTATGTATCCCCCCATGTTTTCACCTTCATTGTATTATCACCTGACCTAATGCGGGTATAAAATCAACTAGTATTGTAAAGATCTGTTCACTTGAGAATGAACCATGGAGGTTCGAAACGTCGTGCAAATTATACAAATAAGTGTAATACACTCTATAGTAAATCACTTCTTTTCTTCACCTTAAAAGTACGAAAACGAGTTTTGGAGAACTCCTATTTCAATTAAGCCCTGATGCTAAGAAAATAGTTAGAAGGATAGAAGCCCTAAACCAGAAAATAATAAATACAGAATATGCGGTCATATTCAATGAAACATGTTTGAAAGAAAACCTGCTGCCAGTATACACCAATATATATATATATATATATATATATATATATATATATATATATATATATATATATATATATATGTCGTACCTAGTAGCCAGAACGCACTTCTCAGCCTACTATGCAAGGCCAGATTTGCCTAATAAGCCAAGTTTTCATGAATTAATGTTTTTTCGCCGACCTAACCTACCTAACCTAACCTAACCTACCTTTTTCGGTTACCTAACCCAACCTAACCTATAAAAATAGGTTAGGTTAGGTTAGGTAAGGTTGGTTAGGTTCGGTCATATATCTATGTTAATTTTAACTACAATAAAACAAAATTGACCTCATACATAATGATATGTGTAGCTTTATCATTTCATAAGAAAAAAATTAGAGAAAATATATTAATTCAGGAAAACTTGGCTTATTAGGCAAATCGGGCCTTGCATAGTAGGCTGAGAAGTGCGTTCTGGCTACTAGGTACGACATATATATATATATATATATATATATATATATATATATATATATATATATATATACATATATATATATATATATATATATATATATATATATATATATATATATATATATATATATATATATATATATATATATATATATATATATATATGTCGTACCTAATAGCCAGAACGCACTTCTCAGCCTACTATGCAAGGCCCGATTTGCCTAATAAGCCAAGTTTTCATGAATTAATGTTTTTTCGTCTACCTAACCTACCTAACCTAACCTAACCTAGCTTTTTTTGGCTACCTAACCTAACCTTACCTATAAATATAGGTTAGGTTAGGTTAGGTAGGGTTGGTTAGGTTCGGTCATATATCTACGTTAATTTTAACTCCAATAAAAAAAATTGACCTCATACATAGTGAAAAGGGTAGCTTTATCATTTCATAAGAAAAAAATTATAGTAAATATATTAATTCAGGAAAACTTGGCTTATTAGGCAAATCGGGCCTTGAATAGTAGGCTGAGAAGTGAGTTCTGGCTACTAGGTACGACATATATATATATATATATATATATATATATATATATATATATATATATATATATATATATATATATATATATATATATATATATATATATATATATATATATATATATATATATATATATATATATATATATATATATGATGATTTTTGGAATATGATTTTTTAATAAAGATTTAAAAGAATTGTTTGTATAATGTGCCTTCGAATTTTTTTAATGTAGAGAGATAGAAATTTGTGATCAGTTTTATTCCATAAATCATATTCCATATATTATATATATATATATATATATATATATATATATATATATATATAATATATATATATATATATATATGTCGTACCTAGTAGCCAGAACGCACTTCTCAGCCTACTATACAAGGCCCGATTTGCCTAATAAGCCAAGTTTTCATGAATTATTTGTTTTTCGACTACCTAACCTACCTAACCTTACCTAACCTAACTATTTCGGCTACCTAACTTAACCTAACCTATAAAGATAGGTTAGGTTAGGTTAGGTAGGGTTGGTTAGGTTCGGTCATATATCTACGTTAATTTTAACTCCAATAAAAAAAAATTGACCTCATGTAGAATGAAATGGGTAGCTTTATCATTTCATAAGAAAAAAATTAGAGAAAATATATTACTTCAGGAAAACTTGGCTTATTAGGCAAATCGGGCCTTGCATAGTAGGCTGAGAAGTGAGTTCTGGCTATTAGGTACGACATATATATATATATATATATATATATATATATATATATATATATATATATATATATATATATATATATATATATATATATATATATATATATATATATATATATATATATATATATATATATTGGATTAGGGCATGGCTATTCCAAAGGAAACAGAGAGTTAGTATAAATGGGGTTAAGTCAGAGTGGGATAATGTTGGTAGTGGAGTACCTCAGGGCTCTGTCCTGGGACCTCTGTTGTTTATAATATATATAAATGATTTAGATTCAGGTTTGAGTAGCAACATTTGCAAATTTGCCGATGATACGAAAATCGGTAGGGAAATTAATTCGGACGAGGACTCACTATCACTTCAAGTTGATCTAGATAGGGTTTTGAAACGGTCAAAGGATTGGCAAATGCAGTTTAAATCTGATAAATGTAAAGTTCTGAGGCTAGGTAATGATGATAGAGTTACAAGATACGAGCTAGATGGTGTTGAGATTGCGAAGTCGGATTGCGAAAGGGATCTGGTTGCTATGATTAGTAAGAATTTAAAACAAAAAGATCAATCAAGAAGATCAAAAACAAAAGAAGATAAAACAAAAGATCAAGAAGGCCTATTGGCCCATACGAGGCAGCTCCTATCTATAACCACACAATCCCACTCACATACTTGTCCAACCCGCGCTTGAAACAATCGAGGGACCCCACATCCACCACATTACGCGACAATTGGTTCCACAAATCAACAACCCTGTTACTGAACCAGTATTTACCCAAGTCTGTCCTAACTCGAAACTTATTCAATTTATACCCATTGTTTCGTGTTCTGTCTTGTGTTGATATTTTTAATACCCTATAAATATCCCCCTTTTATGTCCATTCATCCACTTGTAAACCTCTATCATGTCACCCCTAACTCTTCGCCTTTCCAGTGAATGTAACTTAAGCTTTGTTAATCTTTCTTCATATGAAAGATTTCTAATTTGAGCAATTAACTTAGTCATCCTACTTTGGACACGTTCAAGTGTCCAACCAGGGCTCTGTCCTGGGACCTCTGTTGTTTAAAATATATATAAATGATTTAAATTCAGGTTTGAGTAGCAACATTTGCAAATTTGCCGATGATACGAAAATCGGTAGGGAAATTAATTCGGAGGAGGACTCACTATCACTTCAAGTTGATCTAGATAGGGTTTTGAAATGGTCGAAGGATTGGCAGATGCAGTTTAATGCTGATAAATGTAAAGTTCTGAGGTTAGGTAATGATGATAGGATTACAAGATACGAGCTAGATGGTGTTGAGATGGCGAAGTCGAATTGCGAAAGGGATCTGTAAGATAGTAAGAATTCAAAACAAAAGGATCAATGCATAAATGTTCGTAATAAGGCAAATCGGACACTTGGATTTATTAATCGCAGCGTTAGTAACAAGACACCTGGTGTGGTTCTCAAGCTATATCTTGCTCTAGTTAGGCTCCACTTAGATTATGCAGTTCAGTTTTGGTCGCCATATTATAGAATGGATATAAATTAACTTGAACGTGTCCAGCGTAGGATGACTAAGTTAATTCCCCAAATTAGAAATCTTTCATATGAAGAAAGATTAACAAAGCTTAAGTTGCATTCACTGGAAAGGCGAAGAGTTAGGGGTGACATGATAGAGGTTTAAAAGTGGGTGAATGGACATAACAAAGGGGATATTAATAGGGTATTAAAAGTATCAACACAAGACAGAACACGAAACAATGGGTTTAAATTCGATAAGTTTAGATTTAGGAAAGACTTGGGTAAATACTGGTTCAGTAACAGGGTTGTTGATTTGTGGAACCAATTGCCGCGTAACATTGTGGAGGTGGGGTCCCTCGATTGTTTCAAGCATGGGTTGGACATGTATATGAGTGGGATAGGGAGGTTATAAATAGGAGCTGCCTCGTATGGGCCAACAGGCCTTCTGCAGTTGCCTTTGTTCTTATGTACCACGTTATGTGGTAATTGGTTTTCATATATCAACAACCCTCCTACCGAACCAGTATTTACCAGATCTTTCCTAAATCTAAACTTATCCAATTTATACCCATTGTTTCGTGTTCTGTCTTGTGTTAATACCTTTAGTACCCACCTATGTTATGATCATTCATCGACTTGTACACCTCTATCACACACTAACTCTTCCCCTTTCCATAGAATTCAATTTAGACTTTGTTAATCTCTCTTCATAAGACAGTTTTCTAATTTTGGGAATTAACTTTGTCATCATGCGTTGGGCACATTTAAGTGAATATATAGGGAAAGGATAGGTCCATTAAAAACTGAGACAGGTCAAATAACAGATAGTGATGAAGAGATGAGTAGTATTTTTAATAAATATTTTGTATCTGTATTTACTAAAGAGGAACTTAACAATATGCCTTCAGCCGAACAAGTCTATGTGGGTGGGGACGAGGACAGGTTGACGAGTTTAGCTGTTACCAGGGAGGATGTTCTTAAACAAATAATAAAACTCAAACCAAACAAATCCCCAGGGCCGGATGAAGTGTTTGCCAGGGTGCTTAAAGAATGCAAAGAGGAGCTTTGTGATCCACTGTCAACCATATTTAATAAATCAATAGAGTCAGGCAGAGTGCCAGAGTTTTGGAAAGTTGCTAATGTGATACCAGTTTTTAAGAAAGGAGATAGATCACTTGCGTCTAACTATCGACCAATTAGCCTAACGTCTATTGTAAGAAAGTTACTCGAATCTATAATAGCAAATAAAATTCGTCTTCATCTTGAAAAACATAAATTAATAATTGAGTCGCAACATGGTTTTATAAATGGCCGTTCATGTTTAACAAATTTGTTATCTTTTTATTCTAGCATTGTTGAGGCAGTTGATAGTGGTAAGGATTGCGATGTTGTATACCTTGACTTTAGCAAAGCTTTTGATACAGTGCCACATGAAAGACTGATTAAAAAATAGAGTCTCATGGTATTGGGGGTGCTATATTAAGCTGGATTAGGGCATGGCTATACCAAAGGAAACAGAGAGTTAGTATAAATGGAATCAAGTCAGAGTGGGAAAATGTTGTAAGTGGAGTGCCTCAAGGCTCTGTCCTGGGACCTCTGTTGTTTATAATATATATAAATGATTTAGATTCAGGTTTGAGTAGCAACATTTGCAAATTTGCCGATGATACGAAAATCGGTAGGGAAATTAATTCGGAGGAGGACTCACTATCACTTCAAGTTGATCTAGATAGGGTTTTGAAATGGTCAAAGGATTGGCAGATGCAGTTTAATGCTGATAAATGTAAAGTTCTGAGGTTAGGTAATGATGATAGAGTTACAAGATACGAGCTAGATGGTGTTGTGATTGCGAAGTCGGATTGCGAAAGGGATCTGGGAGTTATGATTAGTAAGAATTTAAAACAAAAGGATCAATGCATAAATGTTCGTAATAAGGCAAATCGGACACTTGGATTTATTAATCGCAGCGTTAGTAACAAGACACCTGGTGTGGTTCTCAAGCTATATCTTGCTCTAGTTAGGCCCCATTTAGATTATGCAGTTCAGTTTTGGTCGCCATATTATAGAATGGATATAAATTCACTTGAACGTGTCCAGCGTAGGATGACTAAGTTAATTCCCCAAATTAGAAATCTTTCATATGAAGAAAGATTAACAAAGCTTAAGTTGCATTCACTGGAAAGGCGAAGAGTTAGGGGCGACATGATAGAGGTTTACAAGTGGATGAATGGACATAACCGGGGGGATATTAATAGGGTATTAAAAGTATCAACACAGGACAGAACATGAAACAATGGATATAAATTGGATAAGTTTAGATTTAGGAAAGACTTGGGTAAATACTGGTTCAGTAACAGGGTTGTTGATTTGTGGAACCAATTGCCGCGTAACATTGTGGAGGTGGGGTCCCTCGATTGTTTCAAGCACGGGTTGGACAAGTATATGAGTGGGATTGGGTGGTTATAGAATAGGAGCTGCCTCGTATGGGCCAATAGGCCTTCTGCAGTTACCTTTGTTCTTATGTTCTTATATATCGATTCAATAGTACTAAAACTAAGCCGCATAATCTTAATGGGGCCTAACCAGCGCAAGATATAGCTGAAGAGCAACACCAGGTGTCTTGTTACTAACGCTTCGATTAATAAATCCCAGTGTTTTATTTGCCTTATTACGAGCATTTATGCATTCATTTATGAATTTTATTTTCTTACCGATCATAACTTCCAGATCCTTTTCGCAATCTCAACACCATCTAGCTTGTATCATGGAACTCTATCTTCATTTCCTTGCCTCAAAACCATACATATGTCACCATTAAACTGCATCTGCCAGTCTTTTTACAATTTCAAATCCTATTTAGATCGTCCTGATGGGATAGTGACTCATTTTCCGTATCTATTTTCCCACCGATTTTTGTCAAATTTGCCCAATACTGCTTCATTTTCACTGTGGGATATTTGGGCTTGATTCTGATTAATTAATAATTAATGTAGCAAATTAAATTACGAAGGACCACCCGCTTTTATAGTAAAGAGGGAAACTGAGAATTTCAGATCATTGGATAAAATTCTAGAGAAAACTAGTGACTATGGATATAACTAGAAAGCATGATCATAAGAATAATTAATGGGCTGTATTATTAAAGAAACAAACCTCAAACACCTACATTGGGGGGTTATTACTGGAGGTAAGTACGTCCAGGAATCAGTGTGGTTCGTTCACTAATTCAATTAATAATAATCTAATCCTATAAATAATGCTGAATATAATATCATTCACATAAAGAAGAACATGAATATGAGCATAATAATGAGTTACAGTAAATCACACATTAATATCAAACATTCTGAATAAATCAAATTGCAAGGAAATGGAAAAAAAGAAATAAGCCTTAGCTTGAAGCAGATTCCTTTAGATAACCATAGTAGTCCTCTTAATTCTCCAGATTCGGTACACTGACGAGTGGTACGGGTTAACATGGAGGAGGCAGCCGGAGGAATTCTTCTCTCGGACTGCAAGATAAATAACTACCAGTAGCAATTGATTTAACTACTCAATTCATATTCAAAAATATTAATATCTACAGATGGAATTCTAATCACCTGTTATTAGGTGTTATCCCGCTGCGTAACGAACAATCACCCTGCTATTAACAGACCTGTAAATGATGCATCAAATAAAGGAATACTTAGCTGTGGGCACTGTATAAGTATTAAGATTGCCGTGATTTCGCATCCCAGGCTCCGGTGAACCTATCCTGGATAGTGATGCGTTTCAAGCTGGCTGATCACGTGTCGTCAGGAACCAAGTCAAGGGGTCCCTTATTTAACACCAGCACTAGTTGAAGATATTATCTGCAAGGTCATTCACGCCTCACAGTGGCGGCTTTCATCTGTGGATGGATCACACCTGTCCTATTTGCTGGACAATGGCGTCTTTTATGAGTACGGTAAGCGCAGCTTTGCTTCCTTTCGGCTCTGCACGTGTCCGCGTACTGAGGATGGATGGCGTCCCTCCAACCCACGCCGAGTCGACGTTCATAACACAAATTATTGTCACGAACATTAATCTTTCTCGCATTCGCGCTTGAAACTTAAGAGACTGGACGGGTTTATTATTTAGAGGAACGAAATATTATTATTTACCGATCTAGGAATAGTAAATATATAAGGGAGAGGAATTAATGTCTACCCATGGCATTCATTGATGACGTTAACTTTATCGTGAGGTAGACGCTATGATTCTAACGCCCTATTCGGCTTTTAGTTAGAGAACAATTCGTCTGCAATCAGTTGTCATACAGAATGCTTTAATTATGGAGAATCGTATTTAATTCTCACACAAATTGAATATAATGTGTTTTACTGTAAAGAAATCTGACGCAATACTGGTGACGTGAGAATTCTAGCCTAATGCACAGATGAATTATTAGTACATGAGAATTCTACGAGTTGTTAATTTTACTTAATACAACATTTAATATGGTTAGTAATAAGTAATGAGAATACAACAGTGTTGGAATTATCCAACATTCACATTTGGATGCAGCAGTGGCACATTGTAGGTTAAACACAATATAAATAACTTAAGAGTAAATATGTTAAACACAATTCATGTAATTAATAATTCCCACCCTGTTTTGGGTCTGCACAATATATTAAATGTTGGCTAGTGTACATTCCTTAGTACAGTGCTAACTAAATGAGATTCCTATCCTTAGTGGCTTAGCACAAATCAATAGATTAGGCTAGATTGAGCAACATTTAGTTGGGCTCCTGCCTAAAATTGTCCTAACTACAGTTAAGGTTTGGCAATAAATTTATATACCATAATAATGAGGAGTAATGGAATAGTGCTATGTATTTTGTTTGGTTTTATATAAAAGACTCTTATTTTAAGATATGTATATATAATTAGTATGGGGTAATCTCTTCAACTCTGGTATTTGATGAGTATTTATTAATATGTTATTGACCCTAACACGAAAATAATGCACACAATTAATGGATAAATTTACGTGAGTGCTTAGTCTTATGGTTGGATATTAATGTGCGCGTCAACTCCGCGGATTTAAAACCACTATTTTCCGTGGATTTAAACACAAAATGACGCACTAAATTAATTTAGAGGTGCATAGCTACACAATGCATTATATTTATTGATAATTTTTATTTATTTCCTTACCTGTATTGAGGTTTGAAACCATTTTTGCTTTTTATTCCCCTTTCCTCGCCGTTGGAAACTCATAATCACAACTGTTAAATAATTTGTTAAAAAAAGCAGTCATCACACGTGGTAACTGACGCAATTGCGCGGTTATGCATTTCTAGAAAACTGCTGACATTCACCTACTTGAAATTAATGGTTAGTAAAATTAGTTTCTGGTCACAACCAATTTATGTTGTGGTGACAGAGGTTAATAATTTGGGTGTCAGGATTCCCAACATATAACACGGCAATCGAAACTAAACTGCATGATGTAAATGGGGCCTAACCAGAGCAGGATATAACTGAAGAATAACACAAGGTGTTTTATTACTAATGCTTTGATAAATAAATCCCAGTGTCCTATTTGCCTTATTTCGTCAACAGATCACTGTAAGCAGCGATTTTCCTTTTTTCTTATATTCTTAGTCAAAACTTTGATCTAAAATAGGTTAGGCAAAAAGAAGTTCTGTATAAGTATTTATTTTTATGATATCTATACAATGAACACGTGATATTGATACATTGAATCTGTGATATATTCAAGGTGTCCTAAAAGTAAGTTAATGCTGCTTCTATGGTGGTGACAGTGTCGACGTTCATCACCATCAGGGGCTTAGTCACCTCCACCACCTTCACCTCAATCATTACCGGCTGCAGGGCTGGTGCCGTCACCGTCTGGACTGTGACGGAGGTCACGGGAACATCACTGACTTGGAACACGGTGTTGAGGAGGATCTGGTTGATGGGAAACACCACGATCTCTGTGACATTCTGCCACTCGTCCTGATACTGCACAGTCTGGAAGACGGGACAGAGCAGCGGCCGTGGCTTGCAGTAAAGGGCAGCGGATAGAGGCACAAGCACTGCAAGGTAGATCATAACCTCAGACTTGGAGTATGAGGCTAATATTTGCCTGGATCTTTCACGTTTTCTTTACCTTTGTACTGTGAAACAAAGTTTAGTATGAACCTAATCATACACTGAATTTTCCACAGCCTTTTCGGCAAGCTTGTAATGACGGTACTCGGGCTTGAGTTCCCACATATTCTTGTGAGGATTCTTAACATTATAGTTACATAGGTCTTTCAGGATCTCCTTTAGATATGTGATTGGTTGTCGGGTAGTCTTGTGGAGATCCTTAATATTGTAATACTGATGCTTTTCAAATGCAGCAAACAACTCCATGACCTTATCTTTATCATCACGAATCGTCTTGCCTCCTGCTTTCTTCTTCTGCTCTAAATGAACATTATGTTTATGGTGTGAAATAGGCTTATAGCCGTTGAGGGGTCTGTCAATAAGCTTTACCGTATGAAGAGACTGGGCAGCTTTCTTCACAGCTTCCCTTTTCTGATTGATATAGTAGTCGTCCACTACAGGCTGACATTCTAGTTTGTGGATGACTTGTCCCTCAAAGGACAATTGCTGTGTCTCGGAAACTGCAGCATCCGAGATCTGGTTCAGAAAGAACTCCGAGTGTCATTTCTTTTAAACTATGAGAAATTACCTTGTGCTCTCGAGGAATTTTCCCGTCCTTCAAGGTATGTTCACTAGATTTAAAGGTTATTGTCGGAGGTTTACCAGGCACCTTGGTAATCTTAAGCTTTCCAACGTCATGGCCAGCACAGTCTGCCCATTTGTCCCCCAAATATTTAGGTACCTTGACCAGCCACAGCCCACGGCTGCAATTCGTAATATCCAAGTCCATCTTAGACTGTTGGCTCATGATTGATTGATAAAGATTAAGCCACCCAAGAGGTGGCACGGGCATGAATAGCCCGTAAGTGGTACAATTTTTTTTTTCCCCAGTGTTCTGAGGTTGCATTTAACCATCAAGCTGTTATCGTGGGGGAGGATACTGCTTCACAGTCTTTATGAGGGTGTCCAGCTGCTGGACACCTTTGTTGACCAGGAGAGTGGCTTTGTTGATGGCTTCAGGGTGGCCACTGCATGATTCAGGAACTCTTAAAGCTCTTCTAAGGTCAGAAGATAGTGAAGTAATGGCTTTTCTGTGACAGTTTGGCAGAAGATGCACTCTCTCTGTCGGGGTTCAACAATCTCCCAGTTGCATCTGTAACCTAGACGTAGTCTATATAGCCTAACTGCTATTTCCCTGTGGATTCCTTTTGGGATATTTAACCATTCTAATTTGGTTGCCTGAAGATACCATGTTGCAGATGGCGAACCTTCAGCTATTCTCTGGTGTAGGTAGGCTTTGTTGAGATGTGAGAGTTTTTTGGTGATGATGTTTTTTATGTTCTCTAGGCTGGGTTGAATTGTTTTATGTATCACTGGATGACGAGTTGCCAATTTAGCAATTTCATCAGCTTTTTCATTTAATGGGATTCCAATATGGGATGGGATCCAGTTTAAAGTTATGTTGAGGCCTTTGCCTTTAGCGACTGCTCCTTGATACAAAATGGTGGTAATTATTTCCACATTATCTTTCCACTGTTTTTGTCCTAGTATTTGAAGTGCAGCTTTTGAGTCTGTGTGTAAGATTGCATTTTGAGTGTTTTGTGCAATCACATATGCGAATGCCTGTTGTATGGCGAACAGCTCAGTTTGGGTTGATGATACTAGTCCTCCCAGTCCCCAATATGCCTGAACGCTGGTCGTGCAAAGAGCAGCGCCAGCACTCTCATTTTCTGTGTCCACCGATCCGTCTGTGAAGATGTGGGTGGCTCCTGCTACTGCAATGCTATACATTTGCTCTTCTATTATGCGCTTTAGGATTGTCTGGCTCATGATGGAAAACACGAGAATATATAGTTACTTGACCACTTTATAAAACGTCTTTCCGACACGTGCTAGTGTTTCAGAAAATATCTGGAAGAGGGCTGGTGAAGTTTGTCGATGTGGTGGTTGTTGTTGAAAACACCTGGTGATTGGTGGTTGGGAGTGGTGTTGGTAAGGGAACACAGGTGATGGAGAGAGTGACTGCAGTGGTGGTACTGCATGTGACCAACCTTGTAGTCTGTGAGCTAAATGAGTAATGAGCAAACCCGTTGTGGCCACCGGGGGGTTATGTAGCAGCTATCTCAGGTGACTGATGTTGCTGGATGATGGAACTTGTTTATTTGGTTATTTCTCGATGCCGATAAATATTCAAATTGCTAAGAACATTAGAATAAAGTTAAACTGACAATACGAGGCATGTATGTTTATACATGTGCATGAGTAGACTGTTTATGAATATGAATCAAAATATTTTTAACAAGTTAAAATATACGTTTTCTGATATAAATTCACTAGAACACGCCCAGCGTAGGATAACAAAGTTAATCCTGCAAATTAGAAACTTGTCATATGAAAAAAGATTGACTAAGTAGTACTAATTTGCATTCTCTAGAACGGCCAAGAATTCGGAGTGACATAGTAGAGGTGTACAAGTGGATGAATGGACACATTAAACGGGATATTAATAGGGTATTAGGAACATAAGTATGAAGGTAACTGCAGAAGGCCTATTGGCCCATACGAGAATAACAAAGTTAATCCTGCATATTAGAAACTTGTCATATGAAGAAAGATTGACTAAGTAGTACTAATTTGCATTCTCTAGAAAGGCCAAGAATTCGGAGTGACTTAGTAGAGGTGTGCAAGTGGATGGATGGACACATCAAACGGGATATTAATAGGGAATTAGGAACAAGAATGAAGGTAACTGCAGAAAGCCTATTGGCCCATACGAGGCAGCACCTATTTATATCTTCCCAATCCCATTAATATATAAGTCCAACGCATACTTGAAACAATCAAGGGATCCTACTTCTACCAAGATATGCGATAATTGGTTCCACAAATCAACAACCATGTTACCGAACCACTATTTTCCCAGGTATTTCCTAAAAATAAGAATAAACGTAACTGCAGATGTCCTACTGGCCCCACACAAGAAAGCTGCTATTTATAACCACCTAATCTCATTCATATATGTCTAAGAACATAAGAATAAAGGTAAGTGTTGAGATTGCGAAGTTGGATTGCGAAAGGGATCAGGGAGTTATGATTAGTAAGAATTTAAAACAAAAAGATCAATGCCTGAATGTTCGTAATAAGGCAAATAGGACACTAGGGTTTATTAATCGAAGCGTAATTAACAAGACACCTGTTGCGGTTCTTCAGCTATATCTTGCTCTGGTTAGGCCCCATTTAGATTATACAGTTGAGTTTTGGTCGCCATACTATAGAATGGATATAAATTCACTTGAACGTGTCCAGCATAGAATGACTAAGTTAATTCCCCAAATTAGAAATCTTTCATATGAAGAAAGATTAACAAAGCTTAACTTGCATCACTGGAAAGGCGAAGAGTTAGGTGTGACATGATAGAGGTTTACAAGTGGATTACTGGACATAACAAAAGGGATATTAATAGGGTATTAAAAGTATCAACACAAGACAGAACACGAAACAATGGTTATAAATTGGATAAGTTTAGATTTAGGAAAGGCTTGGGTAAATACTGGTACGGTAACAGGGTTGTTGATTTGTGGAACCAATTACCATGTAACGTGGTGGAGGTGGGGTCCCTCGATTGTTTCAAGCGTGGGTTGGACATGTATGAGTGGGATTGGGTGGTTATAGATAGGAGCTGCCTCGTATGGGCCAATAGGCCTTATGCAGTTACCTTGTTCTTATGTATGTTCATATGTAACTGCAGAAGGCCTATTGGCCCATATGAGTCAGCTCCTATATATATAACCACCCAATTGCACTCATATACATGTCCAACCCACGTTTGAAACAATATAGGGACAACAATCTCCACCTCGTTATGTGGTAATTGGTTCCACAAATCCACATACGATTGATAGTGTCAGTGGATAGTGCCAACATGCGGTTGTTAGTGATGTTGGATACGTTGAATTTAGCAAGGAAAACCACATCAAGTCTTACCTATGATTGAAACAATCATACTTCTATTATGTTACGTAGTAATTGGTTCCACAAATCAACAACCTTGTTATCGAACCAATATTTACCCAGGTCGCAGGCGATGAGTCACAACAACGTTGAAGAAGAATGTTGACCAGACCACACACTAGAAGGTGAAGGGACGACGACTCACAATCGACTTGAGAATGGTCCAGAACGGACCGAAACGTCGTCGTCCCGTCACCTTCTAGCATGTGGTCTGGTCAACATTTATCCAGGTCTTTCCTAAATATAGACTTATCCAATTTATACCCATTATTTCATGTTCTGCCATGTGTTGATACTTTTAAAGTAAGACAACGAAGGAAGCGCAGGTCCCTCAAGGTACTCACAAAACAAAGGGATCATAAGACACAAGAATAAAGGTAGCTGTAGAAGGTCAATTGGCCCATATGAGGCAGCTCATATTTATGACATTAGAACATAAGAACAAAGGTAACTGCAGAAAGCCTATTGACCCATACGAGGCAGCTCTTATCTATAACCACCCAATCCCACTCATATACTTGTCCAACCCGCGCTTGAAACAATCGAGGGACCCCACATCCACCACGTTACTCGGCAATTGGTTCCACAAATCAACAACCCTGTTACTGAACCAGTATTTACCCAAGTCTGTCCTAAATCGAAACTTATTCAATTTATACCCATTGTTTCGTGTTCTGTCTTGTGTTGATATTTTTAATACCCTATAAATATCCCCCCTTTTATTTCCATTCATCCACTTGTAAACCTCTATCATGTCACCCCTAACTCTTCGCCTTTCCAGTGAATGCAACTTAAGCTTTGTGATTTTTTTTTCATATGAAAGATTTCTAATTTGAGGAATTAACTTAGTCATCCTACGTTGGACACGTTCAAGTGTCCAACCAGGGCTCTGACCTGGGACCTCTGTTGTTTATAATATATATAAATGATTTAGATTCAGGTTTGAGTAGCAACATTTGCAAATTGTTGCTACAATTTGTTGCTACAACAAAAAACGCATCAACGTGTCCAGCGTAGGATAACTAAGTTAATTCCCCAAATTAGAAATCTTTCATATGAAGAAAGATTAACAAAGCTTAAGTTGCATTCACTGGAAAGGCGAAGAGTTAGGGGTGACATGATAGAGGTTTACAAGTGGGTGAATGGACATAACAAAGGGAATATTAATAGGGTATTAAAAGTATCAACACAAGACAGAACACGAAACAATGTGTATAAATTGGATAAGTTTAGATTTAGAAAAGACTTGGGTAAATACTGGTTCAGTATAAGGGTTGTTGATTTGTGGAACCAATTGCCGCGTAAAATTGTGGAGGTGGGGTCCCTCGATTGTTTCAAGCATGGGTTGGACATGTATATGAGTGGGATAGGGTGGTTATAAATAGGAGCTGCCTCGTATGGGCCAACAGGCCTTCTGCAGTTGCCTTTGTTCTTATGTACCACGTTATGTGGTAATTGGTTTTCATAAATCAACAACCCTCTTACCGAACCAGTATTTACCCAGATCTTTCCTAAATCTAAACTTATCCAATTTATACCCATTGTTTCGTGTTCTGTCTTGTGTTAATACTTTTAATACCCACCTATGTTATGATCATTCATCCACTTGTACACCTCTATCACACACTACCTCTTCCCCTTTCCATAGACTGCAATTTAGACTTTGTTAATCTCTCTTCATAAGACAGTTTTCTAATTTTGGGAATTAACTTTGTCATCATGTGTTGGGCACATTTAAGTGAATATATATCGATTCAATAGTACTAAAACTAAGCCGCATAATCTTAATGGGGCCTAACCAGCGCAAGATATAGCTGAAGAGCAACACCAGGTGTCTTGTTACTAACGCTTCGATTAATAAATCCCAGTGTCCTATTTGCCTTATTACGAGCATTTATGCATTCATTTATGAATTTTATTTTCTTACCGATCATAACTTCCAGATCCTTTTCGCAATCTCAACACCATCTAGCTTGTATCATGGAACTCTATCATCATTTCCGTGCCTCAAAACCATACATATGTCACCATTAAACTGCATCTGCCAATCTTTTTACAATTTCAAAACGCTATTTAGATCGTCCTGATTGGATAGTGACTCATTTTCCGTGTCTATTTTCCCGCCGATTTTTGTCAAATTTCCCCAATACTGCTTCATTTTCACATTTGGATGCATCAGTGGCACATTGTAGGTTAAACACAATATAAATAACTTAAGAGTAAATATGTTGAACACAATTCATGTAATTAATAATTCCCACCCTGTTTTGGGTCTGCACCATATATTAAATGTTGGCTAGTGCACATTCCTTAGTACAGTGCTAACTAAATGAGATTCCTATCCTTAGTGGCTTAGCACAAATCAATAGATTAGGCTAGATTGAGCAACATTTAGTTGGGCTCCTGCCTAAAATTGTCCTAACTACAGTTAAGGTTTGGCAATAAATTTATATACCATAATAATGAGGAGTAATGGAATAGTGCTATGTATTTTGTTTGGTTTTATATAAAAGACTCTTATTTTGAGTGATGTATATATAATTAGTATGGGGTAAGCTCTTCAACTCTGGTATTTGATGAGTATTTATTAATATGTTATTGACCCTAACACGAAAATAATCCACACAATTAATGGATAAATTTACGTGAGTGCTTAGTCTTATGGTTGGATATTAATGTGCGCGTCAACTCCGCGGATTTAAAACCACTATTTTCCATGGATTTAAACACAAAATGACGCACTTAATTAATTTAGAGGTGCATAGCTACACTATGCATTATTTTTTTTTGAGATATATACAAGAGTTGTTACATTCTTGTACAGCCACTAGTACGCGTAGCGTTTCGGGCAGGTCCCTGGAATACGATCCCCGCCGCGAAGAATCGTTGTTACAACCAAGTACACATTTTACTGTTGAGTTAAACAGAGGCTACAGTTAAGGATTTGCACCCAGTAAATCCTCCCCGGCCAGGATACGAACCCATGGCAAAGCGCTCGCGGAACGCCAGGCGAGTGTCTTACCACTACACCGCGGAGACTTATATTTATTGATAATTTTTATTTATTTCCTTACCTGTATTGAGGTTTGAAACCATTTTTGCTTTTTATTCTCCTTCCCTCGCCGTTTGAAACTCATAATCACAACTGTTAAATAATTTGTTAAAAAAAAGCAGTCATCGCACGTGGTAACTGACACAATTGCGCGGTTATGGATTTCTAGAAAACTGCTGACATTCACCTACTTGAAATTAATGCTTAGTAAAATTAGTTTCTGGTCACAACCAATTTATATTGTGGTGACAGGGGTTAATAATTTGGGTGTCAGGATTCCCAACATATAACACGGCAATCGAAACTAAACTGCATGATGTAAATGGGGCCTAACCAGAGCAGGATATAACTGAAGAATAACACAAGGTGTTTTATTACTAATGCTTTGATAAATAAATCCCAGTGTCCTATTTGCCTTATTTCGTCAACAGATCACTGTAAGCAGCGATTTTCCATTTTTCTTATATTCTTAGTCAAAACATTGATCTAAAATAGGATAAGCAAGAAGAAGTTCTGTATAAGTATTTATTTTTATGATATCTATACAATGAACACGTGATATTGATACATTGAATCTGTGATATATTCAAGGTGTCCTAAAAGTAAGTTAAAGGCGATGCTGCTTCTATGGTGGTGACAATGTCGACGTTCATCACCATCAGGGGCTTAGTCACCTCCACCACCTTCACCTCAATCATTACCAGCTGCAGGGCTGGTGCCGTCACCGTCTGGACTGTGACGGAGGTCACGGGAACATCACTGACTTGGAACATGTTGTTGAGGAGGATCTGGTTGATGGGAAACACCACGATCTCTGTGACATTCTGCCACTCGTCCTGATACTGCACAGTCTGGAAGACGGGACAGAGCAGCGGCCGTGGCTTGCAGTAAAGGGCAGCGGATAGAGGCACAAGCACCGCAAGGTAGATCATAACCTCAGACTTGGAGTATGAGGCTAATATTTGCCTGGATCTTTCACGTTTTCTTTACCTTTGTACTGTGAAACAAAGTTTAGTATGAACCTAATCATACACTGAATTTTCCACAGCCTTTTCGACAAGCTTGTAATGACGGTACTCGGGCTTGAGTTCCCACATATTCTTGTGAGGATTCTTAACATTATAGTTACATAGGTCTTTCAGGATCTCCTTTAGATATGTGATTGGTTGTCGGGTAATCTTGTGGAGATCCTTAATATTATAATACTGTGGGACATTTGGGGCTTGAATCTAATTATTTAAATAGTAATGTAGTAAATTAAATTGCGAAGGACCACCCGCTTTTAAAGTAAAGAGGGAAACTGAGAGATTATGACCATTTGATAATTCCTAGATGAACCAGTAACTATGGATAAAAATACTAGACAATATGATCATAGAAATAATTAATGGGCTGTATAATTAAATGAATCAAACCTCAAACACCTACATTGGGGGGTTATTACTGGAACTCAGTACGTCCAGGAACTAGTGTGGTTCGTTCACTAATCCAAGATATAATAATCTAATCCCATGAATAATTGTGAAATCATTGTCATTATCATTAATGAGAACATAGATTATGAATATAATAATAATAATCATAATAAACACATGTCAATCCAATAAAAAGAGTTCTGCATGTAAGAAATTACAAATAATCAATTAGAGGAATACAAAGGAATCTTAGCTTAATGACGATTCCTTAAAGTGAATCACGACGCTTCCTCTAATCCTCCTGGGCTCGGCGTGGAACCCTTAGGAGCTGGATAACATGGGAGTAGGCAGCTAGGAGAATTCTTCTCACAGGCTGCAAAATAAATGTTTACAGTAGCAACTAATTAAACTACTGGATTTCTATGTTCAATAAATTAATATTAATAATGGGTAAAGGATAATGACCTGTGATTTGTTGTTGTTATGCGTCGTCACGACAAACTACCCAGCTATAATTCTACACCCTATCAGATGCATCAAATAAGGATAAGATACTTAGCTAATATGGGCACTGTGTAAGTTTAAGTTTGCCGAAATTCGCGTCCCAGGCTCTGGCTTGGCCTATCCTGGATAATGACGCGCTTTACTGGCCGGTCACGTTGAGTCACAAAGAACCAGATTTGATAGGTTCCTTGTATGACACTGACACCAGGTGAAGATATTGTCTGCAAGGCTCTTCACGCCTCACAGTGGCGACTTTCTTCGGGAGAATGAATAGCGTTTACCCGGATGGATGGGTAATGTCGTCTCCTCGTGAGCACTACGTGAGCAGGTCCGCTCGGGAGCGTCTCAATACGTGTACTGGCGTCCTCTCCCTCCCCGTTCCGCGTCTCGCTTTCATTAACCAAGTTATTATTATGGATATTAGCATTTCTCGTGGTTGTGCTTGAAATGTTCGAGTTAGGACGGGTTTATCATTTGGAAGAGTGAAATATTATTATTTGCCAGTGCTATGATAGTAAACGTATAATGGAGAAGAATTAATGTCTCTCCATGGCATTCACGCGTGACTTTAATTTTTATTACTAGATAACTGTTATGACTTTAACGCTCTATTTGGCTTTAGTTGGAGGTCAATTTATCTGTAATTAATTATCACACAGAACACCTTTTGTTATAGAGAATCGAATTCAATTCTCAGGCATATTGGACATAAATGTGTTTATTACAATGAAATCTGATGCAATACTGGCGTCGGGTGACGTGAGAATTCTAGCCTATGGTACAGATGTGATTATTAGTACATGTGAATTCTACGTTGTGTTAATTTTACTTACTACAATGATTAGTAGAATTAGTAATAATTAATGAGAATACAACAGTGTTGTATTCGGTGTTGGAAATTTCCAACATAACTCCGGGGGGAGGATTCTAGGGTCGTAGTGTACTGTGGAGTACTGACCTATCCCGAAGTTGAGATTAATATTAGTATATTAGTAGGTTAATATGTTAGTATGTTAGTACACACATAACTAACGTCCCGTATTTATCAAGGACTTACAAGAACTCAAGTCTTGCTATTTACATGTCAAATGAAACATGTTGTTGATAGCCTACACAATAATTAAAGATTTTAAATCACACAATTTAAACAACAGAATCTACTGTGATGGGAATATCCTGGGTCATAGTGACTTGTAATGGTTTGTTACGTGATATCACATCGCAGCATCATCATAGTTACCTAAGTGGGATGTAAAGGGAATTACTCTTGTTCAGAGTTGTAATAGGCTTGCAAATTTCGCCTACATTGTTGAGCAGCAGCTCTAGTAGGGCGGTTGCTTGGAGGATCAGAATCATTGCCCTCGGAAATTACTGGGGAAACTGGATCTGGCTGACATTCTTGCTCAGTCAATTCAAGGGGAACCAGCTTCTCTAAAGTTTTTAGAGTAGTGTTGCCTCGGCATAAAACTTTAACTACTCTCAGGACACCTTGATGATCTGGATGAATGGCAACAATTTTGCCTATAGGCCACTCTGATCTTGGTCCATCACTGTCGACTAGTACTAGGTCCCCTGGTTTTAATTGCACCTTATTGTAAGGACTCGAAGCTCCGTAGTGGTACTCTCGTAGAGCTGTGAGGTACTCTCGAGTCCACACCTCATTCCACCTGTTAATAACTCTGGAGAGATGTTGGTAGCTTTCCACCAGGTCTCCTCTGGTCACATGTGACGGGTCTACAGGGTCCTCTTCGGCCAAAGGGATGAGAGGGCTCAGTAGACCTCCATGGATCAAGTGTGAGGGACTCAGAGGTTCTCTCTGGGTGAAATCATCAGACAGGTAGGTGATTGGGCGGTTATTGACTCGCGCCTCGATTTCCACAACAATAGTTTGGAGTTCTGAGTAACTGACCTTTTGTCGGTGTAAAGTTTTCCTTAGACATTTCTTAACTGTGCCTACCATTAGGGAGCCGGTCGGCCGAGCGGACAGCACGCGGGACTTGTGATCCTGTGGTCCTGGGTTCGATCCCAGGCGCCGGCGAGAAACAATGGGCAGAGTTTCTTTCACCCTATGCCCCTGTTACCTAGCAGTAAAATAGGTACCTGGGTGTTAGTCAGCTGTCACGGGCTGCTTCCTGGGGGTGGAGGCCTGGTCGAGGACCGGGCCGCGGGGACACTAAAAAGCCCCGAAATCATCTCAAGATAACCATTCGCTCATAGAACCCACCTTGCCAAGGGGCTCTTGGTGCTATGAATTTCCAGTGACATTGTCGTCTCTGTAGGACCGACTGTACTTCTGGGCGGTTCCAGACTTCTCGCAAACAACTTTCTCCTGCCACAAAATTGGAACCATTGTCCGATATCATTAATTTGGGACAAGATCGGTGGGCAGCAAATCTGCGGAAAGCCTGGATGAAGGTTTCAGCACTCATGCCTGAAGTGACTTCTAAATTTATGCCTCTGGTTGTAGCACACGTAAAGAGACAAATGTACGCTTTCACTGGTACATTATCTGGGTTACCAGTGAGAAGTAAGGCTCCTGTGTAATCAACACCAGTGGTTTCGAAAGGACGAAGACGAACCACTCGCTCTTCGGGGAGTGGTGGAGGTCCTGGGTAAGGACATACTCTAGCGTCGTATCTCTTACAGATTACACAAGATTTAATAATTGACTTAACTGTCTGACGACCTTGAGGAAGCCAGTACTTTTGTCTAAGGTCGGTGAGAGTATCTAAAACTCCACCATGTAAGGTACCATATTGATGGTGATGTAAGACAAGAAGTTTAGTGACGATGTGGTGACGAGGTAGAAGAATTGGATTCTTTGTGTCCAAGTCAATTTTTGCATGAAGCAAACGTCCTCCACATCGTAGTATGTTATGGGTGTTGGCATCATACCAGATACCTAGAGACTTAGTTAATTTATCTGGAAGATTTTCATATTTGCTTCCATATGTCTCTTGTTGTGCACGTTTGATCCAGTAGAGGATAGGATTGGGAAACTCATGTCGAATTCCTACCTTAGCAAGAAAATCAAATACATGGGCAGTCACTCGTAATAATTTGCTTAAGATAGAATAATGGTGAGGATCAATGGCTAATATTCGTTGAGGTTCTGGCTCTTTCATGGGAGTGGTGATATTGGTCACTATGACTTGTGGCTTTTGTTTGGGCCACTGACCACCAACAAGCCATGAAGGTCCATTGAACCAGAGCGAAGACTTGACAAGTTGTTTTAATGTTAACCCCTCGAGATAAATAATCTGCAGGATTGTCCTTAGTAGGAACATGTCTAAATTTATATCCAGCAGATAACTCATGAATCTCCCTGACACGATTACTGACGTAGGGAGTTTTGTTGTTATTGTTTCTTACCCATTGTAAGACTGCCTCGTTGTCTGACCACACTACAATCTCACCAAAGTGTACATTATTGAGTGTCTTTGCCAGGCAATGAGCCAATCTTACTCCCACCAGCAATGCAGTCAACTCCATTTGAGGTAAAGATCTCTTCTTAATGGGAGCAACTCTTGCTTTGAATGTGAGCAAAATTAATTGTGCACTATTAACTAAATAGGCTACTGCGCCGTATGCTTTGCCAGAGGCATCGCAGAAAACGTGCAAATTGGTGGGTAAGTTTGGTCCTGAAGCATTACGAGGAAATTTCAAAACGCCTAACTGATTAAAATCCGTTGAGAGTATTTGCCAATTAGCTTGTAACTCACTTGGTAACGGATCATCCCATCCCATATGTTTCTGCCAGCACTCCTGCATTAGGAGTTTGCCCCTTATTAATGTAGGACTAAGTAGGCCTAAAGGGTCAAATGGTTGACTGACAAACGAGAGCAGTGTTCTCATGGTAAGGGTTGAATTATCAGTTTGTACTGACTTGACATTCATCTCGTCAGTACTGGTGTTCCATTCCACGCCTAGAACCTTTAATTGACTGGGTACCTGATAATCTGGAAATTCTTTCTTGATTACCTGGTTAAGCAGTTTATTATTTGAGGCTCATGACTGTAGTGGCATATTGGCTCCTAATAGTTCACGGTTAGCCTCATGGTAGATTTCTACCAGATCAGCTTGATCATTAGTTGTCCCCTGGAAATTGTCGACATACAAGTTGTCGCTAATGTCTGCCTTGTAGGGGCTGTTTGATTTCCTCAAATGTGTGTCTAATGTTGCTTGCAAAAGAAACGGTGAGGACGTAGCTCCAAATAATACTGAGGCAAAACGATAGGTGATTACTTCACTGTTAGGATCCAGTGGATCCTTAATCCAGAGGAATTTTGTGTAGTTACGATCTTCCTCCTGCAAACCTACTCGGAGAAAGGCTTTGCTGATATCAGCTGTATAGGCAAAAATGCCTGTGCGAAATCGTAACAGCACATCATGTAGCCTTTGTGTTAGGCTAGGTCCCGTTTGGAGACATTCATTTAAAGACACACTGCTTGGCTTTACTTTAGCACTGCAGTTAAAGACAATACGAATAGGTGTTGTCAATGAGTCTTTCACCACAGCGTGATGAGGTAAATAATGACCTGTTTTTCGGTCATCATGTTCAACAACTTCAATGAATTTACTGTTAAGTTGTTGTTGGATAAGTTGATGATACATGTTCAGTTTGTCTGGCTGCTTCTGTAGTCGTGTTAATTGAGACTGCAATTGTGAGGCTGCCATAAAATAATTAACTGGAAGTTGTGGATGATCCAACTTCCATGGGAGTCTTACCCAGTATTGTTTATTTGAATAGACAACTGTATCCAGGTATTGCTGGTAAGTCCACGTATCATCAGGACTTGGTTGTTCAGGGATAATGCCTAAAGTGTCTAAATCCCACAAACGATGTATTGGTGGGTCAAACTCAATATCCTCAGATATTTCCCTGAAACGTAGGGGTGACTGTTCCAAGCCTAGTCACGCCACGATTACTTATTGGATTGTTGGTTTGTGGACGCTGGACCTTGTCTGAAAAGCACCGGTCCCGTAAGCAATTTGCCTCCTGCGGACGACAACAAATTCATTCCATGTTGTCTAGTGCATCCAGTTATAAACTTGTAATAATGATCCGCGCCTATAAGTATTCCAACATCTGTGAGGCAGTCAGAATTTATTTTATAATCTGCTAGCCTCATGCGGTTTCGTTTAAGATGTCTCGCAGTGCGAGCTAATCCTGTGACCTGCAGGTCTGTAGGAAGTTTATCCACTACTACCGCTTGTATTGGACTAGTAGAAGATCCGAGTCTTACTAATGCTTTAACTACCTTGTAGTCACGAGGTCCACTATTTGACAAGAAACCAGAAATATTTAACCTCACACTTTTGGCAGGTTTTAAATTTAACTCATCTACCAACTGTTGCGTGATGAAGGTTTTCTGTGAACCTTGGTCAAAAAGACCTCTAGTCTAGATCTTCGGTTTATTAGTTTAAGTTGAGCTGTAGGCAGAGTAGTATTATTGCCTGACTCAGTAGCAAGTACATTTACTTCTTGATGCACTTTGCAATATTGCACTGCGGTAGAATTCGTAGAATTCTCCCCAGTGGTCATGGTTGGTGTAGAAGATTTTCTACATAAGGCGTAGTGGTGTACACCTTGGTTACAGAGGTTGCAGGAACGTAGCTGCACTGCACATTTCTTGGGATCATGAGAGCCCATGCACTTGGTGCACTTGTGCAATTCTTGCAACCTTTTAACCCTAACATTATAAGTAGGATAAACAGAGCATTGATAAGTGGTGTGTCCCTGATTGCAGAACAGACACCTTCTCTGGGTAATAGACTTAGTCTCTTTAGTAGACAAGTCATTGGTTATCTCAGAAGGAGACACCGAATATGTACCTACATTTCCACTTCTTTTCCCAGTGGATGGAGTAGTTTTGGATTTATATTTATTAGACCTACTCTGAGTCTGTTTAGGTTTGACTGAAATATCAGTACTAGTTAGTTTAGACTCACTTTTAATTTTATCATGAGTCTTCAACCTGTTAACCGTGATCCTCAATCCCTCGAAAATTTGGTCAAGAGTGAGAAACTCGGTATTATAATGTGAGCAGAGCTCTGTCAAGACATTTCGAGGTAATTTCCTCTGTAATAGTAACTTGATAGACCATTCTGAAGCAGGTATATTAACTTTAGTACCTAAGGCCTTTACTAGAGACTCTACTTCTAGTCTGAAGCTTTGAAGTGACTCTGGTCTACTATCTGGTGCATTCAGATCTAGCAATTGATAATAGAGGGTAGCTATACTTAACTCTTTGTTGCAATAGTTCAACATCAGGAGTTTTATAGCTTCCTCATAATTACTCTCATCAAGAGTAAGGTTATGTATGACCTTTTTAGCCTCTCCTTTGAGAAGACTAAGTAGGTATGAAAATTTAGAAACCTTGTCTAGAGACGGCTTCTTATGGATGTGAACTTCAAAGGAAGTCCAAAAATTGTCCCAATTTTCTGTATCTAATCCTGAAAATGTAGGTAAGTCTAAAGTAGGTAAACGAACCTCTGGTAGTTGATTATTGAAGTGAGACCCAGTGTTACTGGTATTGGATCCAGATTGTTTTGCTAATTTAGATAGCCTGATAATTATATCTTGAGTCGCATCTTCATACTGGGAGATGTCGTCTACAATTTGACTTACTTCCTCAGGATCGGTTTCTACAGTATTTAGCAGATCAAGGTAAGATTGACCTGCAGATTTGACTTGATCAAATTTCAGAGCAGCCACTCTAACTGATGTCTCTAAGTGATAAGAGTCAATGGGAGTATCTTTAGTTAAGCCCTCAGCCTTGTTAATTAATCTGGTCAAATGACCTTTAAGGCCAATGTAGGTTCTCCTCAATTGCTCAGGAGTAGCCATGTTGGGCTTAGGTCCAAACTTCATGGGATTAGTACATGTATTACTAATGAAGCTTGGGTACTTGTTCATTAGTGGACAAGTAACATTAAATGTAGCCTAATTTAAGGTGGCTATTTATATTTTACCTCACTTGAGGTTGAATGTACCTACCTACCTAACAACAAATAGCTAGATATTTTGTGCACTGTCTGAACTTCACCATTAGTTCTCGTCCAGTTAGCTCTTCTATATCACCATCAGAGTTAATGGGGATTATCCAGCAATACACAAAATAGATACACAAATAATGCATACAAGAGAAATATTATGGAGACACTCCAATCAGAATTATCTCAAAAATTAATCCCACCCTGTTTTTAGGGTCAGCACAAATAGTATAATACATACACTACTGACTAGCTTAGGACTAGTCGGGATAATTCTTAACTAAGAACTATAAAGTTATTTAGTCTGGGCTTGTACCAAATTCAGCACAAATTCTACCTAACAACATTGGTAAAGATTATTGTGGTGCAGTAAGGTGAATATAGTTGTGCTGTATTTTTGGTTTTTTTGTTTTATAAGAGTGCTCTTGCACACACAGGTGAAACAATTATGTACAGTTAAGTTTGGCTTGCTAGCCACAGCCGTTTGTGATGGTTGATGGTATTAATTAACTTGTCAACCACATGCAACCTAGACTCACCTGACAAGTGTACACCATCTCTGGTCAGGTTCTGTCTATAAGGTCTGGCTGTAAATTGGATATATGTGGCATCCAATCTCACTCGTTTTTTCAGCCTGAAATTTATGTACTTAGCAGCTCTCTGGTAGTATTCTGGGGTTACTTCCAACGATTATCTTGACTTGGTTAGCGAGGTTCCACTAATGTGAATACTACCGATTTACTGATGAGCTTGAAAGAAGAAATTATGGCTTTGAGGTGTTTGATCACCTCAGCTGGATGACGAGTGGGATGGATGTCATTACCACCTAAGTATATAATGGTTAGATGGTGAGGCCACTCTAACGCAGGTGTTAGTGTGGGGTTATTATAAAAGTTATGAGCTGTTGCTCCTGGTGACCTAAAAATTCTCACCTCTGTGTGAGGTATAGGTCTAAGTGTTGTGGGTAATTGGCTATGACCCACTAAAGCTACCTTATACATGAGGTGAAATTAGCAATATGTTAGTGTGATCTAGACTAACTGATGTGTTACACTGTTAGTTGACACAATTAATTAAATAGTTAATCTAGCTTATGTCACACAAGGATTAGTTATTAATGATTAATATTTTTTTTATTATAAATTTAATGCATATCCGGTTCGAAGGACCATAATGTGGGACATTTGGGGACTTGAATCTAATTATTTAAATATTAATGTAGTAAATTAAATTGCGAAGGACCACCCGCTTTTAAAGTAAAGAGGGAAACTGAGAGATTATGACCATTTGATAATTCCTAGATGAACCAGTAACTATGGATAAAAATACTAGACAATATGATCATAGAAATAATTAATGGGCTGTATAATTAAATGAATCAAACCTCAAACACCTACATTGGGGGGTTATTACTGGAACTCAGTATGTCCAGGAACTAGTGTGGTTCGTTCACTAATCCAAGATATAATAATCTAATCCCATGAATAATTGTGAAATCATTGTCATTATCATTAATGAGAACATAGATTATGAATATAATAATAATAATCATAATAAACACATGTCAATCCAATAAAAAGAGTTCTGCATGTAAGAAATTACAAATAATCAATTAGAGGAATACAAAGGAATCTTAGCTTAATGACGATTCCTTAAAGTGAATCACGACGCTTCCTCTAATCCTCCTGGGCTCGGCGTGGAACCCTTAGGAGCTGGATAACATGGGAGTAGGCAGCTAGGAGAATTCTTCTCACAGGCTGCAAAATAAATGTTTACAGTAGCAACTAATTAAACTACTGGATTTCTATGTTCAATAAATTAATATTAATAATGGGTAAAGGATAATGACCTGTGATTTGTTGTTGTTATGCGTCGTCACGACAAACTACCCAGCTATAATTCTACACCCTATCAGATGCATCAAATAAGGATAAGATACTTAGCTAATATGGGCACTGTGTAAGTTTAAGTTTGCCGAAATTCGCGTCCCAGGCTCTGGCTTGGCCTATCCTGGATAATGACGCGCTTCACTGGCCGGTCATGTGGAGTCACAAAGAACCAGATTTGATAGGTTCCTTGTATGACACTGACACCAGGTGAAGATATTGTCTGCAAGGCTCTTCACGCCTCACAGTGGCGACTTTCTTCGGGAGAATGAATAGCGTTTACCCGGATGGATGGGCAATGACGTCTCCTCGTGAGCACTACGTGAGCAGGTCCGCTCGGGAGCGTCTCAACATGTGTAATGGCGTCCTCTCCCTCCCCGCTCCGCGTCTCGCTTTCATTAACCAAGTTATTATTATGGATATTAGCATTTCTCGTGGTTGTGCTTGAAATGTTCGAGTTAGGACGGGTTTATCATTTGGAAGAGTGAAATATTATTATTTGCCAGTGCTATGATAGTAAACGTATAATGGAGAAGAATTAATGTCTCTCCATGGCATTCACGCGTGACGTTAATTTTTATTACTAGATAACTGTTATGACTTTAACGTTCTATTCGGCTTTAGTTGGAGGTCAATTTATCTGTAATTAATTATCACACAGAACACCTTTTGTTATAGAGAATCGAATTCAATTCTCAGGCACATTGGACATAAATGTGTTTATTACAATGAAATCTGACGCAATACTGGCGTCGGGTGACGTGAGAATTCTAGCCTATGGTACAGATGTGATTATTAGTACATGTGAATTCTACGTTGTGTTAATTTTACTTGCTTCAATGATTAGTAGAATTAGTAATAATTAATGAGAATACAACAGTGTTGTATTCGGTGTTGGAAATTTCCAACAAATACTGATGGTTTTCAAATGCAGCAAACAACAACTCCATGACCTTATCTTTATCATCACGAATCGTCTTGCCTCCTGCTTTCTTCTTCTGCTCTAAATGAACATTATGTTTTTGGTGTGAAATAGGCTTATAGCCGTTGAGGGGTCTGTCAATAAGCTTTACTGTATGAAGAGACTGGGCAGCTTTCTTCACAGCTTCCCTTTTCTGATTGATATAGTAGTCGTCCACTACAGGCTGACATTCTAGTTTGTGGATGACTTGTCCCTCAAAGGACAATTGCTGTGTCTCGGAAACTGCAGCATCCGAGCTGCTGCTGCCGAGATCTGGTTCAGAAAGAACTCCGAGTGTCATTTCTTTTAAACTATGAGAAATTATCTTGTGCTCTCGAGGAATTTTCCCGTCCTTCAAGGTATGTTCACTAGATTTAAAGGTTATTGTCGGAGGTTTACCAGGCACCTTGGTAATCTTAAGCTTTCCAACGTCATGGCCAGCACAGTCTGCCCATTTGTCCCCCAAATATTTAGGTACCTTGACCAGCCACAGCCCACGGCTGCAATTCGTAATATCCAAGTCCATCTTAGACTGTTGGCTCATGATGAAAAACACGAGAATATATAGTTACTTGACCACTTTATTAAACGTCTTACCGACATGCTAGTGTTTCAGAAAATATCTGGAAGAGGGCTGGTGAAGTTTGTCGATGTGGTGGTTGTTGTTGAATACACCTGGTGATTGGTGGTTGGGAGTGGTGTTGGTAAGGGAACACAGGTGATGGAGAGAGTGACTGCAGTGGTGGTACTGCTTGTGACCAACCTTGTAGTCTGTGAGCTAAATGAGTAATGAGCTAACCCGTTGTGGCCACCGGGGGGTTATGTAGCAGCTATCTCAGGTGACTGATGTTGCTGGATGATGGAACTTGTTTATTTCTCGATGCCGATAAATATTCAAATTGCTAAGAACATTAGAATAAAGTTAAACTGACAATACGAGGCATGTATGTTTATACATGTGCATGAGTAGACTGTTTATGAATATGAATCAAAATATTTTTAACAAGTTAAAATATACGTTTTCTGATATAAATTCACTAGAACACGCCCAGCGTAGGATAACAAACTTAATCCTGCAAATTAGAAACTTGTCATATGAAGAAAGATTGACTAAGTAGTACTAATTTGCATTCTCTAGAACGGCCAAGAATTCGGAGTGACATATTAGAGGTGTACAAGTGGATGAATGGACACATCAAACGGAATATTAATAGGGTAATATTCCGGTGGGTAGCTTTGTGACCCACTGTCAACCATATTTAATAAATCAATAGAGTCAGGCAGAGTGCCAGAGTTTTGGAAAGTTGCTAATGTGATACCAGTTTTTAAGAAAGGAGATAGATCACTTGCGTCTAACTATCGACCAATTAGCCTAACGTCTATTGTGGGAAAGTTACTCGAATCTATAATAGCAAATAAAATTCGTCTTCATCTTGAAAAACATAAATTAATAATTGAGTCGCAACATGGTTTTATAAATGGCCGTTCATGTTTAACAAATTTGTTATCTTTTTATTCTAGCATTGTTGAGGCAGTTGATAGTGGTAAGGATTGCGATGTTGTATACCTTGACTTTAGCAAAGCTTTTGATACAGTGCCACATGAAAGACTGATTAAAAAGATAGAGTCTCATGGTATTGGGGGTGCTATATTAAGCTGGATTAGGGCATGGCTATACCAAAGGAAACAGAGAGTTAGTATAAATGGAATCAAGTCAGAGTGGGAAAATGTTGTAAGTGGAGTGCCTCAAGGCTCTGTCCTGGGACCTCTGTTGTTTATAATATATATAAATGATTTAGATTCAGGTTTGAGTAGCAACATTTGCAAATTTGCCGATGATACGAAAATCGTTAGGGAAATTAATTCGGAGGAGGACTCACTATCACTTCAAGTTGATCTAGATAGGGTTTTGAAATGGTCAAAGGATTGGCAGATGCAGTTTAATGCTGATAAATGTAAAGTTCTGAGATTAGGTAATGATGATAGAGTTACAAGATACGAGCTAGATGGTGTTGTGATTGCGAAGTCGGATTGCGAAAGGGATCTGGGAGTTATGATTAGTAAGAATTTAAAACAAAAGGATCAATGCATAAATGTTCGTAATAAGGCAAATCGGACACTTGGATTTATTAATCGCAGCGTTAGTAACAAGACACCTGGTGTGGTTCTCAAGCTATATCTTGCTCTAGTTAGGCCCCATTTAGATTATGCAGTTCAGTTTTGGTCGCCATATTATAGAATGGATATAAATTCACTTGAACGTGTCCAGCGTAGGATGACTAAGTTAATTCCCCAAATTAGAAATCTTTCATATGAAGAAAGATTAACAAAGCTTAAGTTGCATTCACTGGAAAGGCGAAGAGTTAGGGGTGACATGATAGAGGTTTACAAGTGGATGAATGGACATAACCGGGGGGATATTAATAGGGTATTAAAAGTATCAACACAGGACAGAACACGAAACAATGGGAATAAATTGGATAAGTTTAGATTTAGGAAAGACTTGGGTAAATACTGGTTCAGTAACAGGGTTGTTGATTTGTGGAACCAATTGCCGCGTAACATTGTGGAGGTGGGGTCCCTCGATTGTTTCAAGCACGGGTTGGACAAGTATATGAGTGGGATTGGGTGGTTATAGAATAGGAGCTGCCTCGTATGGGCCAATAGGCCTTCTGCAGTTACCTTTGTTCTTATGTTCTTATGTTCTTATGGTATTAGGAACATAAGAATGAAGGTAACTGCAAAAGGCCTATTGGCCCATACGAGAATAACAAAGTTAATCCTGCATATTAGAAACTTGTCATATGAAGAAAGATTGACTAAGTAGTACTAATTTGCATTCTCTAGAAAGGCCAAGAATTCGGAGTGACTTAGTAGAGGTGTGCAAGTGGATGGATGGACACATCAAACGGGATATTAATAGGGAATTAGGATCAAGAATGAAGGTAACTGCAGAAAGCCTATTGGCCCATACGAGGCAGCACCTATTTATATCTTCCCAATCCCATTAATATATAAGTCCAACGCATACTTGAAACAATCAAGGGATCCTACTTCTATCAAGATATGCGATAATTGGTTCCACAAATCAACAACCATGTTACCGAACCACTATTTTCCCAGGTATTTCCTAAAAATAAGAATAAACGTAACTGCAGATGTCCTACTGGCCCCACACAAGAAAGCTGCTATTTATAACCACCTAATCTCATTCATATATGTCTAAGAACATAAGAATAAAGGTAAGTGTTGAGATTCCGAAGTCGGATTGTGAAAGGGATCTGGGAGTTATGATTAGTAAGAATTTAAAACAAAAAGATCAATGCCTGAATGTTCGTAATAAGGCAAATAGGACACTAGGGTTTATTAATCGAAGCGTAATTAACATAAGAACATAAGAACAAAGGTAACTGCAGAAGGCCTATTGGCCCATACGAGGCAGCTCCTATTCTATAACCACCCAATCCCACTCATATACTTGTCCAACCCGTGCTTGAAACAATCGAGGGACCCCACCTCCACAATGTTACGCGGCAATTGGTTCCACAAATCAACAACCCTGTTACTGAACCAGTATTTACCCAAGTCTTTCCTAAATCTAAACTTATCCAATTTATATCCATTGTTTCGTGTTCTGTCCTGTGTTGATACTTTTAATACCCTATTAATATCCCCCCGGTTATGTCCATTCATCCACTTGTAAACCTCTATCATGTCACCCCTAACTCTTCGCCTTTCCAGTGAATGCAACTTAAGCTTTGTTAATCTTTCTTCATATGAAAGATTTCTAATTTGGGGAATTAACTTAGTCATCCTACGCTGGACACGTTCAAGTGAATTTATATCCATTCTATAATATGGCGACCAAAACTGAACTGCATAATCTAAATGGGGCCTAACTAGAGCAAGATATAGCTTGAGAACCACACCAGGTGTCTTGTTACTAACGCTGCGATTAATAAATCCAAGTGTCCGATTTGCCTTATTACGAACATTTATGCATTGATCCTTTTGTTTTAAATTCTTACTAATCATAACTCCCAGATCCCTTTCGCAATCCGACTTCGCAATCACAACACCATCTAGCTCGTATCTTGTAACTCTATCATCATTACCTAACCTCAGAACTTTACATTTATCAGCATTAAACTGCATCTGCCAATCCTTTGACCATTTCAAAACCCTATCTAGATCAACTTGAAGTGATAGTGAGTCCTCCTCCGAATTAATTTCCCTACCGATTTTCGTATCATCGGCAAATTTGCAAATGTTAACAAGACACCTGGTGTGGTTCTTCAGCTATATCTTGCTCTGGTTAGGCCCCATTTAGATTATACAGTTGAGTTTTGGTCGCCATACTATAGAATGGATATAAATTCACTTGAACGTGTCCAGCATAGAATGACTAAGTTAATTCCCCAAATTAGAAATCTTTCATATGAAGAAAGATTAACAAAGCTTAACTTGCATCACTGGAAAGGCGAAGAGTTAGGTGTGACATGATAGAGGTTTACAAGTGGATTACTGGACATAACAAAAGGGATATTAATAGGGTATTAAAAGTATCAACACAAGACAGAACATGAAACAATGGTTATAAATTGGATAAGTTTAGATTTAGGAAAGGCTTGGGTAAATACTGGTTCGGTAACAGGGTTGTCGATTTGTGGAACCAATTACCACGTAACGTGGTGGAGGTGGGGTCCCTCGATTGTTTCAAGCGTGGGTTGGACATGTATGAGTGGGATTGGGTGGTTATAGATAGGAGCTGCCTCGTATGGGCCAATAGGCCTTATGCAGTTACCTTGTTCTTATGTATGTTCATATGTAACTGCAGAAGGCCTATTGGCCCATATGAGTCAGCTCCTATATATATAACCACCCAATTGCACTCATATACATGTCCAACCCACGTTTGAAACAATATAGGGACCATAATATCCACCTCGTTATGTGGCAATTGTTTCCACAAATCCACATACGATTGATAGTGTCAGTGGATAGTGCCAACATGCTCTTGTTAGTGATGTTGGATACGTTGAAGTTAGCAAGGAAAACATCATCAAGTCTTACCTATGATTGAAACAATCATACTTCTATTATGTTACGTAGTAATTGGTTCCACAAATCAACAACCTTGTTACCGAACCAATATTTACCCAGGTCGCAGGCGATGAGTCACAACAACGTTGAAGAAGAATGTTGACCAGACCACACACTAGAAGGTGAAGGGACGACGACTCACAATCGACTTGAGAATGGTCCAGAACGGACCGAAACGTCGTCGTCCCGTCACCTTCTAGCATGTGGTCTGGTCAACATTTATCCAGGTCTTTCCTAAATATAAACTTATCCAATTTATACCCATTGTTTCATGTTCTGCCTGTTACGGCCCTCTCGGGACGCAACGGGGTCCTTACTCTGATGTTGTTAGAGGAAGATATATGTATCCGTTCCCGAGCCAGTAGTGGCTATCAAGGGATGAGATCATAGCAATATGGAAGTTGTAGTGAAGGACCTGGTGACTCTAGTGGGAGCCCTGAGGACAGAGTTGGACTCTCTGCGGGAGGAGGTGCGTCAGCTTAAAGAACAACGAGAAGTAACGAAGGAGGAGACCAGCAGTAAAGGGACCTCGTCTTGGAGAGTTGTGAAAGACAGGGGCCTTAAGAAGACTTTGATAAAGCCGCCTTCAAACGCCATAGCAACTTCAAATTCATTTGACGTTTTGGAGGACGAGTGCTGTGGAGAGACTGTGGATCGCGCAAAAGGGAAAGCAACGAAGAGAAAGGAAGCGCAGGCCCCTCAGAAAGTAAAGGAAGTACCTAAGCAAACATTAGTTGTGGGAGATTCCCAGATAAGGTATTTGGATAGAACGTTTTGTGCTAGAGATAGGGGGAACAGGTTAAGGGTTTGCTATCCCGGAGCTGGCATTGGTGATATTATAAACAACATGAATGATATTATGGCTGGTAATGGGAACAATCCCATTATTTGCATTAGCGTGGGAGGAAATGATGTTGGTCGAGTCAGGAGTGAGGAACTGATTCTGAGGTATAAAACAGCCATAGAGTTAGTTAGGAGCAAGGGAGGAATCCCGATCATATGTGGCATTCTTCCAAGAAAGGGAGTGGGAAATGAATGGATATCGAGGGCACTTGGTGTCAATTGCCGGCTGGAAAGATATTGCAAATCAAATGCAATATCTTTCATAGACAACTGGGAACACTTCTATGGAAGAAATGAAATGTATGCTCGTGATGGGGTGCATCTATCGAGAGCTGGGGTTGTTGCTGTTGCAAACTCGCTAGAAGAAGTGGTTAGAGGTGTTTGTTTGGGTTTAAACTGTTAGTAGATAGAGGTATGGGAATTGATTTGGAGGAAGGAGGTAATAAAAGTATGTGTTTGTGGGAGAAAGGAATTGGCAAAACGATCAGGGAAAGAGAAGGTCCGCAAAATAACAATTCACTTAGGGTATATTACACTAACAGTAGAAGTCTAAGAAATAAAATTAACGAATTAAATGCTCTTGTCTGCACAGAAAAAATAGATATTATTGCACTTACCGAAACGTGGATGAATGTAGAAAATAGAGAACTATTAGCTGAATATCAAATATATGGATTTAAACTATTTCACACAGATAGATATATTAGACGAGGAGGTGGAGTAGCCATATATGTTAGGGACAATTTGAAATGTAGTCTCAAAGAGGGAATCAAAACAGAGCCACACACAGAAACTATTTGGATTGAATTAAACGAAAAAGCTAATAATATTATAATAGGAGTAATATATAGGCCACCAAATTTAGACAGAATGGAAGCAAAGCATCTATGGGATGAAATATCTAGAGCATCTAGATCTAACAGTATTTATGTCATGGGTGACTTTAATTTTAGCGGAATAAACTGGTTGAACAAAACAGGGAATAGTGAAGCAAAAGATTTTCTAGAATTAATTGACGATTGCTTTCTTACGCAACACATTAAGGAACCAACACGGGAAAATAATATTTTAGATTTAGTGTTAACTAACAGGGAAACGCAAATTAATGACATCGAAATAGGGAGTGAGCTAGGGAGCAGTGATCACAAAGAAATCAGATTTAGCATAGAATGGAATAGACCAGTAGGAGAAAATTCTGTTAAAGTGCCAGATTTTCGAAAAGCTGATTTTAATAGCCTAAGAAATTTTTTGGGTCAAATTGATTGGAAAGGCTTGGGTATGGGGTGTGGGCCGGTCTTGGAGCGAGACATGAACCCAGCGATAGGTGACTTAAATGGGGATTTCGATGTGGATTCAATATATAACTTATTTAAGAATATTCTAAACAAAGCACAGGAACGTAGTATACCATACAAATTGAATAGATCGTATACTAATGACCCAAAGTGGATAACAAAGAATTTGAAGAACCTTATAGGTAAAAAGAGAGCTTGGTACAAAAGGATTAAAAATGGGGAGGTCACTTTAGAACAGGAATTCGTACAACTGGTTAGAAATGTTAAAAAAGAGATAAGGAAAGCAAAAAGAAACTATGAAGTTCGCATAGCAGGGCAAGCAAAGACAAATCCTAAAGGGTTTTTTCAGTTATATCGTACTAAGACTAGGGAAAGGATAGGTCCATTAAAAACTGAGACAGGTCAAATAACAGATAGTGATGAAGAGATGAGTAGTATTTTTAATAAATATTTTGTATCTGTATTTACTAAAGAGGAACTTAACAATATGCCTTCAGCCGAACAAGTCTATGTGGGTGGGGACGAGGACAGGTTGACGAGTTTAGCAGTTACCAGGGATGATGTTCTTAAACAAATAGTAAAACTCAAACCAAACAAATCCCCAGGGCCGGATGAAATGTTTGCTAGGGTGCTTAAAGATGCAAAGAGGAGCTTTGTGACCCACTGTCAACCATATTTAATAAATCAATAGAGTCAGGCAGAGTGCCAGAGTTTTGGAAAGTTGCTAATGTGATACCAGTTTTTAAGAAAGGAGATAGATCACTTGCGTCTAACTATCGACCAATTATCCTAACGTCTATTGTGGGAAAGTTACTCGAATCTATAATTGCAAATAAAATTCGTCTTCATCTTGAAAAACATAAATTAATAATTGAGTCGCAACATTGTTTTATAAATGGCCGTTCATGTTTAACAAATTTGTTATCTTTTTATTCTAGCATTGTTGAGGCAGTTGATAGTGGTAAGGATTGCGATGTTGTATACCTTGACTTTAGCAAAGCTTTTGATACAGTGCCACATGAAAGACTGATTAAAAAAATAGAGTCTCATGGTATTGGGGGTGCTATATTAAGCTGGATTAGGGCATGGCTATACCAAAGGAAACAGAGAGTTAGTATAAATGGAATCAAGTCAGAGTGGGAAAATGTTGTAAGTGGAGTGCCTCAAGGCTCTGTCCTGGGACCTCTGTTGTTTATAATATATATAAATGATTTAGATTCAGGTTTGAGTAGCAACATTTGCAAATTTGCCGATGATACGAAAATCGGTAGGGAAATTAATTCGGAGGAGGACTCACTATCACTTCAAGTTGATCTAGATAGGGTTTTGAAATGGTCAAAGGATTGGCAGATGCAGTTTAATGCTGATAAATGTAAAGTTCTGAGGTTAGGTAATGATGATAGAGTTACAAGATACGAGCTAGATGGTGTTGTGATTGCGAAGTCGGATTGCGAAAGGGATCTGGGAGTTATGATTAGTAAGAATTTAAAACAAAAGGATCAATGCATAAATGTTCGTAATAAGGCAAATCGGACACTTGGATTTATTAATCGCAGCGTTAGTAACAAGACACCTGGTGTGGTTCTCAAGCTATATCTTGCTCTAGTTAGGCCCCATTTAGATTATGCAGTTCAGTTTTGGTCGCCATATTATAGAATGGATATAAATTCACTTGAACGTGTCCAGCGTAGGATGACTAAGTTAATTCCCCAAATTAGAAATCTTTCATATGAAGAAAGATTAACAAAGCTTAAGTTGCATTCACTAGAAAGGCGAAGAGTTAGGGGTGACATGATAGAGGTTTACAAGTGGATGAATGGACATAACCGGGGGGATATTAATAGGGTATTAAAAGTATCAACACAGGACAGAACACGAAACAATGGATATAAATTGGATAAGTTTAGATTTAGGAAAGACTTGGGTAAATACTGGTTCAGTAACAGGGTTGTTGATTTGTGGAACCAATTGCCGCGTAACATTGTGGAGGTGGGGTCCCTCGATTGTTTCAAGCACGGGTTGGACAAGTATATGAGTGGGATTGGGTGGTTATAGAATAGGAGCTGCCTCGTATGGGCCAATAGGCCTTCTGCAGTTACCTTTGTTCTTATGTTCTTAAGATCCGTGACGCAAGTAACTTAAAGGGAGTAGGGAAAGAAAGCTAAGAACTTAATATTATATAATGTCCATCACTGATTAAATATATAAAAAGCAAAAAGTGCACAGGGGGAGGGTATTAACACTATACAAGGGGATTAATCCATAATCGTGGTCTTCTGCTGAAGACGCTGGTGCCACACCACTTGGTGCCGAGTCCTTGGTGCTTTCTTCGTGGCCTCACGACGTGTCCTCTGAGAATGTCGAGCCTACCCAGGCCACAGGTCAGCCAAAACACAGGTCCACTGGGGGCACCGCCGTGGAGGCCGTCAACCACACGTCCAGCTGGTCTGCTGGCAGGTACTGAGCCACCAAGGCTGGTACGGCCACTCCACGAACGATATCAGGGGTACTCCCTAGACAGGAGTCTCGTGTGATATCGCAAATCACCCTCCTGTCCTCAATACCCCAGTGGATGATCGTCTCCAACAGTCGGTCCCGGGTAAATCCTTTCACTGCCACTCCACTGGCAGGCTAACACACCACAGTGTTCTTCCGGGGGGACGACGTCACAACAGCTGCAGCAAACTTCACAGTATGGAGACTGGCTGCCTCGGGTAGACTGACTCAACCCTCAACACAGCGGTCCCAGGTCGACTCTGTAAACAGACACGTCATCAATAACCGGGACACTAATACTCCTCACTTACGGGCTCGGGCGCAAACACCTGACGTATCCAGTCCATAGATGGCGCTGTCGTCGGAGCACCACCTCACCAGAGGTCAGGAGCGGCTGTGTTGTGAGCTGCACAGGACTGGAAACTGGCCCTTGTGGCCGATATTCGCCGTCCTCATACGGTGTCGTCGTTCGTTTGGCGGGGGTTTCGGGAGCTGACCCACAGATGGCGTAGTCGTTACTGCTCCTTGCTCGGACGCTGGATCCGGGTTCGTAACACTGCCATGTGTTGATACTTTTAAAGTAAGACAACGAAGGAAGCGCAGGTCCCTCAAGGTACTCACAAAACAAAGGGATCATAAGACACAAAAATAAAGGTAGCTGTAGAAGGTCAATTGGCCCATATGAGGCAGCTCATATTTATAACATAAGAACAAAGGAACTGCAGAAAGCCTATTGACCCATGCGAGGCAGCTCCTGTCTATAACCACCCAATCCCACTCATATACTTGTCCAACCCGCGCTTGAAACAATCGAGGGACCCCACATCCACCACGTTACTCGGCAATTGGTTCCACAAATCAACAACCCTGTTACTGAACCAGTATTTACCCAAGTCTGTCCTAAATCGAAACTTATTCAATTTATACCCATTGTTTCGTGTTCTGTCTTGTGTTGATATTTTTAATACCCTATAAATATCCCCCCTTTTATTTCCATTCATCCACTTGTAAACCTCTATCATGTCACCGCTAACTCTTCGCCTTTCCAGTGAATGCAACTTAAGCTTTGTGAATCTTTCTTCATATGAAAGATTTCTAATTTGAGGAATTAACTTAGTCATCCTACGTTGGACACGTTCAAGTGTCCAACCAGGGCTCTGTCCTGGGACCTCTGTTGTTTATAATATATATAAATGATTTACATTCAGGTTTGAGTAGCAACATTTGCAAATTTGCCGATGATACGAAAATCGGTAGGGAAATTAATTCGGAGGAGGACTCACTATCACTTCAAGTTGATCTAGATAGGGTTTTGAAATGGTCGAAGGATTGGCAGATGCAGTTTAATGCTGATAAATGTAAAGTTCTGAGATTAGGTAATGATGATAGGGGTTACAAGATACGAGCTAGATGGTGTTGAGATTGCGAAGTCGAATTGTGAAAGGGATCTGGGAGTTATGATTAGTAAGAATTTAAAACAAAAGGATCAATGCATAAATGTTCGTAATAAGGCAAATCGGACACTTGGATTTATTAATCGCAGCGTTAATAACAAGACACCTGGTGTGGTTCTCAAGCTATATCTTGCTCTAGTTAGGCTCCATTTAGATTATGCAGTTCAGTTTTGGTCGCGATATTGTAGAATGGATATAAATTCACTTGAACGTGTCCAGCATAGAATGACTAAGTTATTTCCCCAAATTAGAAATCTTTCACATGAAGAAAGATTAACAAAGCTTAAGTTGCATTCACTGGAAAGGTGAAGAGTTAGGGGTGACATGATAGAGGTTTACAAATAGGTGAATGGGCATAACAAAGGGAATATTAATAGGGTATTAATAGTATCAACACAAGACAGAACACAAAACAATGGGTATAAATTGGATAAGTTTAGATTTAGAAAAGACTTGGGTAAATACTGGTTCAGTATAAGGGTTGTTGATTTGTGGAACCAATTGCCGTGTAAAATTGTGGAGGTGGGGTCCCTCGATTGTTTCAAGCATGGGTTGGACATGTATATGAGTGGGATAGGGTGGTTATAAATAGGAGCTGCCTCGTATGGGCCAACAGGCCTTCTGCAGTTGCCTTTGTTCTTATGTACCACGTTATGTGGTAATTGGTTTTCATAAATCAACAACCCTCATACCGAACCAGTATTTACCCAGATCTTTCCTAAATCTAAACTTATCCAATTTATACCCATTGTTTCGTGTTCTGTCTTGTGTTAATACTTTTAATACCCACCTATGTTATGATCATTCATCCACTTGTACACCTCTATCACACACTACCTCTTCCCCTTTCCATACACTGCAATTTAGACTTTGTTAATCTCTCTTCATAAGACAGTTTTCTAATTTTGGGAATTAACTTTGTCATCATGCGTTGGGCACATTTAAGTGAATATATTGATTAAGATTATGCGGCTTAGTACTAAAACTAAGCCGCATAATCTTAATGGGGCCTAACCAGCACAAGATATAGCTGAAGAGCAACACCAGGTGTCTTGTTACTAACGCTTCGATTAATAAATCCCAGTGTCCTATTTGCCTTATTACGAGCATTTATGCATTCATTTATGAATTTTATATTCTTACCGATCATAACTTCCAGATCCTTTTCGCAATCTCAACACCATCTAGCTTGTATCATGGAACTCTATCATCATTTCCGTGCCTCAAAACCATACATATGTCACCATTAAACTGCATCTGCTAATCTTTTTACAATTTCAAAACGCTATTTAGATCGTCCTGATTGGATAGTGACTCATTTTCCGTGTCTATTTTCCCGCCGATTTTTGTCAAATTTCCCCAATACTGCTTCATTTTCACATTTGGATGCATCAGTGGCACATTGTAGGTTAAACACAATATAAATAACTTAAGAGTAAATATGTTGAACACAATTCATGTAATTAATAATTCCCACCCTGTTTTGGGTCTGCACAATATATTAAATGTTGGCTAGTGCACATTCCTTAGTACAGTGCTAACTAAATGAGATTCCTATCCTTAGTGGCTTAGCACAAATCAATAGATTAGGCTAGATTGAGCAACATTTAGTTGGGCTCCTGCCTAAAATTGTCCTAACTACAGTTAAGGTTTGGCAATAAATTTATATACCATAATAATGAGGAGTAATGGAATAGTGCTATGTATTTTGTTTGGTTTTATATAAAAGACTCTTATTTTGAGTTTATGTATATATAATTAGTATGGGGTAATCTCTTCAACTCTGGTATTTGATGAGTATTTATTAATATGTTATTGACACTAACACGAAAATAATCCACACAATTAATGGATAAATTTACGTGAGTGCTTAGTCTTATGGTTGGATATTAATGTGCGCGTCATCCCCGCGGATTTAAAACCACTATTTTCCATGGATTTAAACACAAAATGACGCACTTAATTAATATAGAGGTGCATAGCTACACTATGCATTATATTTATTGATAATTTTTATTTATTTCCTTACCTGTATTGAGGTTTGAAACCATTTTTGCTTTTTATTTTCCTTCCCTCGCCGTTTGAAACTCATAATCACAACTGTTAAATAATTTGTTAAAAAAAAGCAGTCATCGCACGTGGTAACTGACGCAATTGCGCGGTTATGGATTTCTAGAAAACTTCTGACATTCACCTACTTGAAATTAATGGTTAGTAAAATTAGTTTCTGGTCACAACCAATTTATGTTGTGGTGACAGGGGTTAACAATTTGGGTGTCAGGATTCCCAACATATAACACGGCAATCGAAACTAAACTGCATGATGTAAATGGGGCCTAAACAGAGCAGGATATAACTGAAGGATCTGGATATAACACCTTGTGTAAAACACACAAGGTGTTTTATTACTAATGCTTTGATAAATAAATCCCAGTGTCCTATTTGCCTTATTTCGTCAACAGATCACTGTAAGCAGCGATTTTCCATTTTTCTTATATTCTTAGTCAAAACATTGATCCAAAATAGGTTAAGCAAGAAGAAGTTCTGTATAAGTATTTATTTTTATGATATCTATACAATGAACACGTGATATTGATACATTGAATCTGTGATATATTCAAGGTGTCCTAAAAGTAAGTTAAAGGCGATGCTGCTTCTATGGTGGTGACAGTGTCGACGTTCATCACCATCAGGGGCTTAGTCACCTCCACCACCTTCACCTCAATCATTACCAGCTGCAGGGCTGGTGCCGTCACCGTCTGGACTGTGACGGAGGTCACGGGAACATCACTGACTTGGAACACGGTGTTGAGGAGGATCTGGTTGATGGGAAACACCACGATCTCTGTGGCATTCTGCCACTCGTCCTGATACTGTACAGTCTGGAAGACGGGACAGAGCAGCGGCCGTGGCTTGCAGTAAAGGGCAGCGGATAGAGGCACAAGCACCGCAAGGTAGATCATAACCTCAGATCTACCTTGGAGTATGAGGCTAATATTTGCCTGGATCTTTCACGTTTTCTTTACCTTTGTACTGTGAAACAAAGTTTAGTATGAACCTAATCATACACTGAATTTTCCACAGCCTTTTCGGCAAGCTTGTAATGACGGTACTCGGGCTTGAGTTCCCACATATTCTTGTGAGGATTCTTAACATTATAGTTACATAGGTCTTTCAGGATCTCCTTTAGATATGTGATTGGTTGTCGGGTAATCTTGTGGAGATCCTTAATATTGTAATACTGATGCTTTTCAAATGCAGCAAACAACAACTCCATGACCTTATCTTTATCATCACGAATCGTCTTACCTCCTGCCTTCTTCTTCTGCTCTAAATGAACATTATGTTTATGGTGTGAAATAGGCTTATAGCCGTTGAGGGGTCTGTCAATAAGCTTTACTGTATGAAGAGACTGGGCAGCTTTCTTCACAGCTTCCCTTTTCTGATTGATATAGTAGTCGTCAACTACAGGCTGACATTCTAGTTTATGGATGAATTGTCCCTCAAAGAACAATTGCTGTGTCTCGGAAACTGCAGCATCCGAGCTGCTGCTGCCGAGATCTGGTTCAGAAAGAACTCCGAGTGTCATTTCTTTTAAACTATGAGAAATTACCTTGTGCTCTCGAGGAATTTTCCCGTCCTTCAAGGTATGTTCACTAGATTTAAAGGTTATTGTCGGAGGTTAACCAGGCACCTTGGTAATCTTAAGCTTTCCAACGTCATGACCAGCACAGTCTGCCCATTTGTCCCCCAAATATTTAGGTACCTTGACCAGCCACAGCCCACGGCTGCAATTCGTAATATCCAAGTCCATCTTAGACTGTTGGCTCATGATGGAAAACACGAGAATATATAGTTACTTGACCACTTTATAAAACGTCTTTCCGACACGTGCTAGTGTTTCAGAAAATATCTGGAAGAGGGCTGGTGAAGTTTGTCGATGTGGTGGTTGTTGTTGAATACACCTGGTGGTTGGGAGTGGTGTTGGTAAGGGAACACAGGTGATGGAGAGAGTGACTGCAGTGGTGGTACTGCTTGTGACCAACCTTGTAGTCTGTGAGCTAAATGAGTAATGAGCTAACCCGTTGTGGCCACCGGGGGGTTATGTAGCAGCTATCTCAGGTGACTGATGTTGCTGGATGATGGAACTTGTTTATTTGGTTATTTCTCGATGCCGATAAATATTCAAATTGCTAAGAACATTAGAATAAAGTTAGACTGACAATACGAGGCATGTATGTTTATACATGTGCATGAGTAGACTGTTTATGAATATGAATCAAAATATTTTTAACAAGTTAAAATATACGTTTTCTGATATAAATTCACTAGAACACGCCCAGCGTAGGATAACAAAGTTAATCCTGCAAATTAGAAACTTGTCATATGAAGAAAGATTAACTAAGTAGTACAAATTTGCATTCTCTACACCGGCCAAGAATTCGGAGTGACTTAGTAGAGGTGTGCAAGTGGATGGATGGACACATCAAACGGGATATTAATAGGGTATTAGGAACATAAGAATGAAGGTAACTGCAGAAGGCCTATTGGCCCATACGAGAATAACAAAGTTAATCCTGCATATGAGAAACTTGTCATATGAAGAAAGATTGACTAAGTAGTACTAATTTGCATTCTCTAGAAAGGCCAAGAATTCGGAGTGACTTAGTAGAGGTGTGCAAGTGGATGGATGGACACATCAAACGGGATATTAATAGGGAATTAGGAACAAGAATGAAGGTAACTGCAGAAAGCCTATTGGCCCATACGAGGCAGCACCTATTTATATCTTCCCAATCCCATCAATATATAAGTCCAACGCATACTTGAAACAATCAAGGGATCCTACTTCTATCAAGATATGCGATAATTGGTTCCACAAATCAACAACCATGTTACCGAACCACTATTTTCCTAGGTATTTCCTAAATCTAAACGTAGGAAAATAAGAATAAACGTAACTGCAAATTTCCTACTGGCCCCACACAAGAAAGCTGCTATTTATAACCACCTAATCTCATTCATATATGTCTAAGAACATAAGAATAAAGGTAAGTGTTGAGATTGCGAAGTCGGATTGCGAAAGGGATCTGGGAGTTATGATTAGTAAGAATTTAAAACAAAAAGATCAATGCCTGAATGTTCGTAATAAGGCAAATAGGACACTAGGGTTTATTAATCGAAGCGTAATTAACAAGACACCTGGTGTGGTTCCTCAGCTATATCTTGCTCTGGTTAGGCCCCATTTAGATTATACAGTTGAGTTTTGGTCGCCATACTATAGAATGGATATAAATTCACTTGAACTTTGAACAGATTGATTTATTACTTTGAATTGATTGATTTATTACTTTGAATTGATTTATTGATTGACTTTGAACAAGATTGCCAATCTTGAACAGATTGGCATCTGCCAATCCTTGAATTCAAGGATTGGCAGATGCAGTTTAATGCTGATAAATGTAAAGTTCTGAGGTTAGGTAATGATGATAGAGTTACAAGATACGAGCTAGATGGTGTTGTGATTGCGAAGTCGGATTGCGAAAGGGATCTGGGAGTTATGATTAGTAAGAATTTAAAACAAAAGGATCAATGCATAAATGTTCGTAATAAGGCAAATCGGACACTTGGATTTATTAATCGCAGCGTTAGTAACAAGACACCTGGTGTGGTTCTCAAGCTATATCTTGCTCTAGTTAGGCCCCATTTAGATTATGCAGTTCAGTTTTGGTCGCCATATTATAGAATGGATATAAATTCACTTGAACGTGTCCAGCGTAGGATGACTAAGTTAATTCCCCAAATTAGAAATCTTTCATATGAAGAAAGATTAACAAAGCTTAAGTTGCATTCACTGGAAAGGCGAAGAGTTAGGGGTGACATGATAGAGGTTTACAAGTGGATGAATGGACATAACCGGGGGGATATTAATAGGGTATTAAAAGTATCAACACAGGACAGAACACGAAACAATGGATATAAATTGGATAAGTTTAGATTTAGGAAAGACTTGGGTAAATACTGGTTCAGTAACAGGGTTGTTGATTTGTGGAACCAATTGCCGCGTAACATTGTGGAGGTGGGGTCCCTCGATTGTTTCAAGCACGGGTTGGACAAGTATATGAGTGGGATTGGGTGGTTATAGAATAGGAGCTGCCTCGTATGGGCCAATAGGCCTTCTGCAGTTACCTTTGTTCTTATGTTCTTATGTTGTTAGGTCTTCCCTTGTTCATGTGTTGAACCAGAGAGGGAATCGACGGTTATTGAGCAACAAGTGCTCCAGTCAGGTACTGTGCAAGAAGAAGTGAAGCCTGTGCAGTGACGTATGTGACGTCTGTGGCAGTTCACCAGTTCGTGACGGCGTAGTGGCTGACAGAGCCACTGGGTAGCTGAGGAAGGAGAGGACTATTGGGGATTCCGGACGACTGTAGCTGAGACGTAGGCGGCAGCCGTCGTTGGGAGAAGTCGACGGCCAGGAGACCGACTCCAACTCTACCAGAAGTCGAGAAGGAGCACGGACCTGCAGAGAAGAGGGCACGGAGACGACGCGCTAAACGGTGGGACGACGAGTGGTTCCGGTAGGACACGACGACGTGTGTGTGGGGGCGTTCCCGACACGAGGACCAGGAGCTACATCTCGACTCTCATCGGAGGATAGGTTGAAGTAGGTGTTTCTAGTTTCCCTCCCCATTCCCCTTTAGTTAGCTATGTTAGTCGGCTGTATTATCTAGCCTGAGGATTTTATATGTCGTGAGCAAGTCTCACCCATGTCACAGTAATGCACCAGTTTGCCGTGTAGTACTATCAAGAGTACTTATAATACTTATGTTGATTGTTGGTGTGTACAGGCACCCGGAACAAGTGATAAATTTGTGTTTTGTCAACCCATCCTCCGAATAAACAGTACGTTTTAATACTAAGTGTAATAAGTACATTTTCATACTTACGTATTTAGTACATAAATGCACTTACCGGGCTGTTCCAGTTACCGGCTGGCCTCCCTAGAATATTCTCCCCGAAACGAGGAATACGTTTTCTTTAATGTAACGGGTGTGCTGTTTTCTTTTCTTAATTTTTGTGGATACTCAATCAATTTTGCTTATACTTTTATACTCGGCCCAAATTTTGCCTTTATAATTTAAGGTATCATGAAAATTGGCCGCTTTTGAGGCAATTAAGCATAGCAGAAGCACAGTCACTGACATTCAAAGGAAAGAAGGAATGAGATAACTATTTATATTACGATTTAAATCCTTCTAATAATTGCTCGTTCATCAATGATAACTGATGCCAACGCACTGGCCAATAAACTGAATAATACTGGCCACTAAACAATAGATTGATTGATTGGTGATTGATGAAGATTAAGCCACCCAAAAGGTGGCACAGCCATGAATAGCCCGTAAGTGGATGCCCTCTCTGAGCCATTACCAGTATCAGTAGATGATACTGAAGATCTGTGGAGGTGCGATCGCACCCTCCCTGACGGGAGATGTCTCCCGTGACTAAACAATAAACTGAACCTATCATAAAGAAGAACGACGACCATTGACCGTCTAGTGCTCCAACAGAGTGTAACTGTAATTAACAATGCTCAAGTCCTGACCAACAGTCAAATATTAATCCATTAGCCACGAAGCAGAGCGTCTCCCAACATCAACTCTAGTGCAGGGTCCTGTTGAAAAAAAAATTCCGATTTTACATAGGTTTACCGTGACAGACACTAACAATAGTAGCCTTGAAGAGGAAAGGAAATCGGCAGATTGTCGAAGGTTTGCCTGATATTTTCCAGCTATACAGTACTTTAAAAGAAAAGTTAACAGATGTTTGACTTTTATCCTTCTGTTTCCAACCATCCAATATTTACCAACCATCGGGATGAATAATTATATGACACAAACTAGACATATTAGTATGAAAAAGAACTAACAATTCTCCAAATAGTAGGACGTGATTCAGTTTTCATGGATATATTCATTTTCGGGTGTTCGACTTCAGTTTGGAAATATGAAAAGGCACAGTTTGGTGCATTCAGATGATAAAGCAAAATTACCGTTTTAGGTAGTCAGTCCAGAATGTGTGAATCTTTATACGTAGACATCTTTTATATATAATTTATATATATATATAATAGCCATATGCTGTATTGTGACTACCAATTTTTGTCAACTACCATTCAAGCTGTCATTGCAATCAATCTTATATTGTTTTCTGCTGTATTGTGAAAACCAATTTTTGTCAACTACCATTCAAGCTGTCATTGTAATCAATCTTAGCTACCTATGTGCTTTAATATACTGTACCTACAATTTTCTCTCATCTTTTTTTCATTCCATGTAACTGTTAGCATTTTTTTTTTGTCTATAAATTTTGCAAGTATTTACCTACTTAAATTTTTTTTAGATTAAGGACCTGCCCGAAACGCTGCGCGTACTAGTGGCTTTACAAGACTGTAATTACCATATTATGTATCCTCACATTCCCAATGTACCTTCTTGTATATGCATAAATAAATAAATAAATAAATATATATATATATATATATATATATATATATATATATATATATATATATATATATATATGTGTGTGTGTGTGTGTAGCCAAAAAAGTTAGGCTAGGTAGGTTAGGTAGTCGAAAAACAATTAATTCATGAAAACTTGGCTTATTAGGCAAATCGGGCCTTGCATAGTAGGCCGAGAAGTGCGTTCTGGCTACTAGGTACGACATATATATATATATATATATATATATATATATATATATATATATATATATATATATATATATATATATATATATATATATATATATATATATATATATATATATATATATATATATATATATATATGTCGTACCTAGTAGCCAGAACTCACTTCTCAGCCTACTATTCAAGGCTCGATTTGCCTAATAAGCCAAGTTTTCCTGAATTAATATATTTACTATAATTTTTTTCTTATGAAATGATAAAGCAACCCTTTTCTCTATGTATGAGGTCAATTTTTTTTTATTGGAGTTAAAATTAACGTAGATATATGACCGAACCTAACCAACCCTACCTAACCTAACCTAACCTATATTTATAGGTAAGGTTAGGTTAGGTAGCCAAAAAAAGCTAGGTTAGGTTAGGTTAGGTAGGTTAGGTAGACGAAAAATCATTAATTCATGAAAACTTGGCTTATTAGGCAAATCGGGCCTTGAATAGTAGGCTGAGAAGTGCGTTCTGGCTATTAGGTACGACATATATATATATATATATATATATATATATATATATATATATATATATATATATATATATATATATATATATATATATATATATATATATATATATATATAATGTGTGTGAATATTCTCGTGTATATATTTATTTATTTATTTTTTTATTTATTTATATATTAGAAGGTACATGGGGTTGAGAAAGTAAAAATGATAATATAATGATATAAACACCTTGTTACAATATACTGTCTCATCTTACATGATATATAAGTGTCATTAGTCTCGTAAATAAAGTTCCTTTTTTGCTGGAGATACTCTTACTATTTAGTTAAGAATTACTGAACTGTAATTACCTACTGTGTATTTAGTGTGGTGCTTACCAGTTGAAGATGCTAGGAGTTGATACAAGAGTGTGCAGAGAGAGTTAGCAATTTAGCCTAGCAGGAATTCATACCTGTGATATTGTACAGAATTATATTACTGTACCTGAGTTTACCTGAGATCCAGAAATACTAGTGGTCTTGAAAAAGACTGAAAGCCAGCTGCTTGTAGAAGGTCCCCTCATTTGCCTTGATGATCTATACTTTAAAAGTTAGTAGAGTTTTGCCATTTACGTATTCGGCGGGTAGGTAGTTCCATATGTTAATAATCATGTGGGTAAAAAAACATCTCTTGTTCTCAGATTTCTCCTATGTTGTGGCTTTTAATGCTTCAAACTGTTTTATCATATTAAACAGTTTAAATATTAAAATGGTATATATATGTTTTTTAGAAATCTTTCTCAAATTATATATTTTGAATTTTAAATTTAAACCTCCTTAAATACAACTAGGTGACTACATTACAACTAAGTGAGTACATTTTTTTGTACATGTATTAGCATGACTCTGGCATTTATTAACCTGACTCTGGCAGTTTTATTAATCTGACTCTGGCATTGATATTACCCTGAATCAACACTGGCAAATATATTAGTCAGACTCTGGATATGAATTACTGTATATCTGTTTATTATTTAGTCACGACCTGGTGCTACCTCACTTAGCTAATTTAGAACTTAAAACATGACATTAAACTATAACAATATATTTACCTGAGTTTACCTGGTAAATATATTGTTTATAGTCTATTATATCAATATTATATAACTCCCACTAATACCTCTGATGTTAATGACATTATTCTTTCTCTTAAACCAAAGTCAGGTGCCCTAGCTGAGATACAAACAGTAACTTACAAAAAAAACTCCTGATTTCATGCTACAGCCATTGCATAAGTCTACAACAAATCACTTGAACTCCACACCTTTCCTGATATTAACAAAAAAAAGTTAGCCCAGTCCCTAAAAGTTGTGATCTCACTTATGTCAACAATTACAGACCAATATCAATCTAGCCAAACTTGTCTAAATTATCTTAAAAGTTAATATACAAGCAACTTTACTCGTATGTATCTAAACACAATATGCTCTTGCCAATATGGCTTTAGATCCAAAAAACGCATCAATGATGCACGGATTAGTATGAACTTGATACATGCTGCTCTTCATAATAATGAGTACCTTGTTGGGTTATTTCCTGACCTATGTAATGTTTTGACACTGTTAACCACAATAACCTCGTTCTTAAACTACAATATTATAGAGTCAGATATCACTTACTGCAATACCTTCAATCTTACCTTAGTGACAGGCTACAGTCACTAAGGTAAGTATCTTGTATGTTTTTGTGAACGAATTGAATTCTCCCACCCTACCCATTAACATTTGTGTTCCACATGTCAGTGTGTACTTGGCCCAAGTACGGTGTACTTGTACTTGGTACTATATATTTTCATTTTTTCCATAGCACATGAGCTGGAACTTATCTTCGTTAAACACTATATTATTTTCTGTAGCCCATAGAAAGACCTGATCCTTTAAGATCTTCTTCGCTATTTAAGTCCCTTGACATGCTAAACATACACTCACTCCACACATTCTCCTGTGCAATCTACATGTACAAAACCTTGTTCCTAAATGCTAATGTTGATCTGAAACTTTTTCACTATTTATTTAATAGAACTAATGAGCACCATACCGGAAATAAATATCGCTTATATATCCTCAGAGTAAGACTAAATCTGTGCAAACACTCCACGCAAATAAAAGGGCCCAATCTTTGGAATTTTCTCACTGATAAATTAAAAAAGTTTCCAAACCATGCCTAGTTCAAAAGTAAAATAAAAAAAAGAACCTTATTTCATCCTCATAGTTTCCAACATAGTGCTTCAAACTCACACTGGATCTTTTACAACCCCTACTTGCCTACTTTTTCCCTAATTCTTTATGTAAAAGGAATATTAATCAAAACACAGAGCATTAGCATTAATTAGTGGTTTTACTTTATTACTTTTTCATGGTACAGGCAAACACTTGCTAAGAGAGGTTTTTATAGAAACTTAATAAAAGGATATCCTGACTTCATTAATTACTTTACCCTGACTGACATTTATAATTATTTAAGCCTGGCTGGCAATGTTTTTTTTTTTAAATCCTGGAAAATCACAAATTTTCATGAATTTTGGGGGTTTCTCCTCCTCCCCCATATCTGGGGTTGATGAATCATCATCTAGCTGCTGTATTCCAGATTCTTCCATGTCTGTTGTCTTGTCATTAGCAGATCCAATGCCATTAGAATCTAGAAAAGATAGAATATATATTAATAATAATAATAATAATGGAAAAAATATATAATAAACTTATAATTAAAAATGAGAAAATTCCATGTTATAATTCGCTCACATCTATAACTAAAAATTTAACTGCAAGCATCAGGAAGAAGGGCTCCAATGTTGAAGCCGGCTGATCAACTATGAACCATTACTTTTTGCTCTAAAAACCCTGGCCAATAATAAGGTCAGTGTTTTCTGCTATGCAAAGTATCTAGTATGGCAAACACACACTTTCCCAAGGGAGGAAGGTATTAAATGTTTGATATGCAGTACCAAGAACACCTGGAGTCATAACATAATATTGGATACAGTATTGTTTTCTAACAGGAAGATGAAGTGAAACAAATCTACTTAGTTTTCATGATAGAGTCACAGATATATTACAAGAAAAAGATTGTTGGATTTATTGTCTATCTAAACCTAAAAAAGCTTTTGACAGTCCCACACAACATGCTGTACACTACACACAAGGGGCATAACTAGCTGACCCTCCAAAGAATACCTGATCAACCAGGCTGTGATTCATTCGTCAGGCTACGAGCAGCCGCGTCAAACAGCCTGGTTGACCAGTCCAGCAACAAGAAGGCCTGGTCAACGACCATGGGAAGGCTAAGCCCCGGAAACACTTATAAAGGTAAGGGTGGTTTTAGATAGTAAGCTACTGCCAGAGGAACAAAAAGCTCCTCTCACATAGTAAGAGGAGCTTGTGCATTACTTTACAACTTCAGACTTGCTTTTAATTATAAGGATGGTGAAAGACTAAAGAAAATGTTCATGCCTTTTGTGAGACCAAAACTGGAACATGCAGCAGTTGAATGGTACCCAAATCTCAAGAAGCACATTAATAAACTTGAAAAGGTGCAACGGTTTGCAGAAAAACATGGCTCCTGGAACTGAAAAACAAAGAGTTACGAGGCGACACTAGAGGCGTTAAACATGCCATCAGTAGAAGATAGAAGAAATAGAGGTAATATGATCACCACTTACAAATTACTAACAGAAATTCTTCAAATTGATATGCTATATATGCAAATGCAAATATGCTGTGCTTACTATATTAACCTGCAATTTTAAATGGGATACATGTACTGTATTGTGATTTGTGTATTTGTACTTAATGAATTTGTGCGCCCCTTGAGGGACTTGAAGTGGAGGGGTGTAGAAATAGCCTAAGCTACTCTATCACTTTGAGATGTATTTTTTTTCTTGTCTCAATAAACTTACTTGAACTTGAAAGAATTACCACGTAACAAAAGTAGGACCCCTTGAGTATTTAAAGAGTTGGTTAGACATATATATGAATGAGATTGGGTGGATATAAATAGGAGCTGCCTCATATTGGTTAATAAGCCTTCTGCAGCTATCTTAATCATGTTCAGTTTTCTGCCTTATTCAAAAGTAAAACCCAAAAATACCTAATTTCATCCTCATTTACCTACCTACCTAGTGCTTCAAACTCCCACTGTATATGTGTGTGTGTGTGTGTACTCACCTAATTGTGCTTGCAGGGGTTGAGCTTTGGCTCTTTGGTCCCGCCTCTCAACTGTCAATCAACTGGTGTACAGATTCCCGAGCCTACTGGGCTCTATCATATCTACATTTGAAACTGTGTATGGAGTCAGCCTCCACCACATCACTTCCTAGTGCATTCCATTTATTAACTACTCTGACACTGAAAAAATTCTTTCTAACGTCTCTGTGACTCATCTGGGTACTAAGTTTCCACCTGTGTCCCCTTGTTCGTGTCCCACCCGTGCTGAAGAGTTTGTCTTTGTCCACCCTGTCAATTCCCCTGAGAATTTTGTAGGTGGTTATCATGTCTCCCCTTACTCCTCTGTTTTCCAGGGATGTGAGGTTCAGCTCCTTTAGCCTTTCCTCGTAGCTCAATCCTCTCAGTTCCGGGACGAGCCAGGTGGTATACCGCTGAATCTTCTCTAACTTTGTCTTTGTCTTTTCTTTTTTTTGAAATATGAAGTTCAATTTTGTCTTTGTATGTGTGTGTGTGTATATGTATATGTATATGTATATGTATATATATATATATATATATATATATATATATATATATATATATATATATATATATATATATATATATATATATATATATCTATATATATATATATATATATATATATATATATATATTTATTTATTTATTTATTTATTTTAATGACCTCTAGTCAATGGTGTCACAGAATCATTATGTTCACCTGTGAGTTGGTTTAATTCTGCAGCCTCCAACTTCCTCTTGCGATCTGAAAATAAAAATTTCTATTATAATTTAATTATTAAATTATCAGCAAAAATATGTTGGGAATATACCTTTCATGGGAGGTGTGCTTATCATGTATTGGGATGTGAATCTGGCAACAGGCAAGGTAACAAGGAATTGTTTTTATATTTAATATTTAACATTTAAACTTATTTTTAGCATAGAACAGTAATATAGTATATAATATAAGTTTATCAGTTCAGATAATAGTGACCCCAAATGTATAACAATGTGGTTAAGAACCTTGTATGCATGATATTTTGTCCAACTAGTCAGAAAAGTTAAACATGAAAGGAAAGGAAAACAAAACTATGAACTTCATATTTCAAAAATAAGAAGAGCAAAGACAAAACCTAGAGGGTTATTTTATTTATTGCATTAAGGTCTATGCATTATTGTTATTACATTATATTAAAATATATTACATTAGTATATGCAATTATATTATATTAGATTATATTATATAATATTGCATTAGTATATTCAATACAGTACTTACACAAATGGAAGATATTGCTTATCGATTTACAGTCTGCTGCTGTTAGGCAATCTGCTGGCAAAATGCCTTGAGTAGCTTTATGGAGTCCTTTCTTGTAATAGATGAACACGGTTTCATACCCAGCACCACGCATTTTTGCCATCTGAAAAGAAAGGGTAAAATCCTAATGAACAAAAGGCCTCATGACGATCTCGTCTTCATAAAGACATATCTCTTTTGAGAAAGATCAACACTGGGGGATTCTCATACTCAAATTTCCTAACACTTTGGAGGATATATATCTACATTACTTCTTTAAGAGGGCCAGATGTAACAAACCAGGAGCAAATATTTAAAGATCACCAAGCCACAATGTAGGATAGGAAACAGGTGTTATATATAGTAGGCATCCATCGGTCTCAGGAGATCTCAGAAGTTGTGCTCTGGTGTCAGCCTGGTCAGGAGTGGCCTCACCAGGGCGCAAAGCCAGGGTAAGTTGATTCGGGGGAGAAGCTGTTACCCAGACAGCAGGTTTGTATATATATATATATATATATATATATATATATATATATATATATATATATATATATATATATATATATATATATATATATATATATATATATATATGTCGTACCTAGTAGCCAGAACGCACTTCTCAGCCTACTATGCATGGCCCGATTTGCCTAATAAGCCAAGTTTTACTGAATTAATATATTTTCTCTATTTTTTTTCTTATGTAATGATAAAGCTACCCATTTCATTATGTATGAGGTCAATTTTTTTTTTATTGGAGTTAAAATTACCGTAGATATATGACCAAACCTAACCAACCCTACCTAACCTAACCTAACCTATCTTTATAGGTTAGGTTAGGTTAGGTAGCCGAAAACGTTAGGTTAGGTTAGGTTAGGTAGGTTAGGTAGTCGAAAAAACATTAATTCATAAAAACTAGGCTTATTAGGCAAATCGGGCCTTGAATAGTAGGCTGAGAAGTGCGTTCTGGCTACTAGGTACGACATATATATATATATATATATATATATATATATATATATATATATATATATATATATATATATATATATATATATATATATATATATATATATATATATATATTATATATATATATATGTCGTACCTAGTAGCCAGAACGCACTTCTCAGCCTACTATGCTAGGCCCGATTTGCCTAATAAGCCAAGTTTTTCTGAATTTATATATTTTCTCTAATTTTTTTCTTATGAAATGATAAAGCTACTCATTTCATTATGTATGAGGTCAATTTTTTTTTATTGGAGTTAAAATTAACGTAGATATATGACCGAACCTAACCAACCCTACCTAACCTAACCTAACCTATCTTTATAGGTTAGGTTAGGTAGCCGAAAAAGTTAGGTTAGGTTAGGTAGGTTAGGTAGTCGAAAAACAATTAATTCATGAAAACTTGGCTTAATAGGCAAATCGGGCCTTGCATAGTAGCCCAAGAAGTGAGTTCTGGCTACTAGGTACGACATATATATATATATATATATATATATATATATATATATATATATATATATATATATATATATATATATATATATATATATATATATATATATATATATATATATATATATATATATATATATATATATATATATATGTCGTACCTAGTAGCCAGAACACACTTCTCAGCCTACTATGCAAGGCCCGATTTGCCTAATAAGCCAAGTTTTCATGAATTAATTGTTTTTCGACTACCTAACCTACCTAACCTAACCTAACCTAACTTTTTCGGCTACCTAACCTAACCTAACCTATATAGATAGGTTAGGTTAGGTTAGGTATGGTTGGTTAGGTTCGGTCATATATCTACGTTAATTTTAACTCCAATAAAAAAAAATTGACCTCATACATAATGAAATTGGTAGCTTTATCATTTCATAAGAAAAAAAATAGAGAAAATATATTAATTCAGGAAAACTTGGCTTATTAGGCAAATCGGGCCTTGCATAGTAGGCCAAAAAGTGCGTTCTGGCTACTAGGTACGACATATATATATATATATATATATATATATATATATATATATATATATATATATATATATATATATATATATATGTCGTACCTAGTAGCCAGAACTCACTTCTCAGCCTACTATTCAAGGCCCGATTTGCCTAATAAGCCAAGTTTTCCTGAATTAATGTTTTTACTATAATTTTTTTCTTATGAAATGATAAAGCTACCCTTTTCACTATGTATGAGGTCAATTTTTTTTTATTGGAGTTAAAATTAACGTAGATATATGACCGAACCTAACCAACCCTACCTAACCTAACCTAACGTATATATATAGGTAAGGTTAGGTTAGGTAGCCAAAAAAAGCTAGGTTAGGTTAGGTTAGGTAGGTTAGGTAGACGAAAAAACATTAATTCATGAAAACTTGGCTTATTAGGCAAATCGGGCCTTGCATAGTAGGCTGAGAAGTGAGTTCTGGCTACTAGGTACGACATATATATATATATATATATATATATATATATATATATATATATATATATATATATATATATATATATATATATATATATATATATATATATATATATATATATATATATATATATATATATATATATATATATATATATATATGTCGTACCTAGTAGCCAGAACTCACTTCTCAGCCTACTATTCAAGGCCCGATTTGCCTAATAAGCCAAGTTTTCCTGAATTAATATATTTACTATAATTTTTTTCTTATGAAATGATAAAGCAACCCTTTTCTCTATGTATGAGGTCAATTTTTTTTTATTGGAGTTAAAATTAACGTAGATATATGACCGAACCTAACCAACCCTACCTAACCTAACCTAACCTATATTTATAGGTAAGGTTAGGTTAGGTAGCCAAAAAAAGCTAGGTTAGGTTAGGTTAGGTAGGTTAGGTAGACGAAAAAACATTAATTCATGAAAACTTGGCTTATTAGGCAAATCAGGCCTTGAATAGTAGGCTGAAAAGTGCGTTCTGGCTATTAGGTACGACATATATATATATATATATATATATATATATATATATATATATATATATATATATATATATATATATATATATATATATATATATATATTAGTATATTTTGGTAGCAGTCTTTCCTGTAGACATATATTATTAAATATGACCGAAAAAGTAAGATTAATAATTCTAACACGAATTTTCTCAATCTTTCATACATTACGCTTCACTGTTGGAGGTAAATAAAAAATCACTTCTCCAAAATTCATTTTTATTTTTAGTCTGACGCGACACGGGCGCGTTTCGTAAAACTTATTACATTTTCAAAGACTTCACAAATACACAACTGATTAGAACTTGCGTTTCCCTGATTTTATATCTACATTTGAGTGAGGTGGGAAGGGTGATGTGGCATTACATTTGAGTGAGGTGGGAAGGGTGATGTGGCATTAACACAAGACAGAACACTAGGGGATATTAATAGGGTATTAAAAGTATCAACACAAGACAGAACAGAAACAATGGGTATTGAATAGAAGTGTTTGTAGAAAGCCTATTGGTCCATATTTCTTGATGCTTCTATATTGGAGCGGAGTCTTGAGGTGGGTAGAATATAGTTGTGCAATAATTGGCTGTTGATTGCTGGTGTTGACTTCTTGATGTGTAGTGCCTCGCAAACGTCAAGCCGTCTGCTATCGCTGTATCTATCGATGATTTCTGTGTTGTTTACTAGGATTTCTCTGGCGATGGTTTGGTTATGGGAAGAGATTATATGTTCCTTAATGGAGCCCTGTTGTTTATGCATCGTTAAACGCCTAGAAAGAGATGTTGTTGTCTTGCCTATATACTGGGTTTTTTGGAGCTTACAGTCCCCAAGTGGGCATTTGAAGGCATAGACGACGTTAGTCTCTTTTAAAGCGTTCTGTTTTGTGTCTGGAGAGTTTCTCATGAGTAGGCTGGCCGTTTTTCTGGTTTTATAGTAAATCGTCAGTTGTATCCTCTGATTTTTGTCTGTAGGGATAACGTTTCTATTAACAATATCTTTCAGGACCCTTTCCTCTGTTTTATGAGCTGTGGAAAAGAAGTTCCTGTAAAATAGTCTAATAGGGGGTATAGGTGTTGTGTTAGTTGTCTCTTCGGAGGTTGCATGGCTTTTCACTTTCCTTCTTATGATGTCTTCGATGAAACCATTGGAGAAGCCGTTATTGACTAGGACCTGCCTTACCCTGCAGAGTTCTTCGTCGACTTGCTTCCATTCTGAGCTGTGGCTGAGAGCACGGTCGACGTATGCGTTAACAACACTCCTCTTGTACCTGTCAGGGCAGTCGCTGTTGGCATTTAGGCACATTCCTATGTTTGTTTCCTTTGTGTAGACTGCAGTGTGGAAACCTCCGCCCTTTTCCATGACTGTTACATCTAGGAAAGGCAGCTTCCCATCCTTTTCCGTCTCGTAAGTGAAACGCAGCACGGAACTCTGCTCAAATGCCTCCTTCAGCTCCTGCAGATGTCTGACATCAGGTACCTGTGTAAAAATGTCGTCAACATACCTGCAGTATATGGCCGGTTTCAAGTTCATGTCGACTAAGACTTTTTGCTCGATGGTACCCATGTAGAAGTTTGCAAACAGGACACCTAGGGGAGAACCCATGGCGACCCCATCTAGTTGCTTATACATGTGCCCATCCGGGCTCAAGAAGGGTGCCTCTTTAGTACAAGCTTGGAGTAGTTTCCTCAGAATACTTTCTGGCATGTCAAGAGGAGTACAGGCTGGATCACGATACACTCTGTCGGCTATCATTCCGATTGTCTCGTCCACAGGTACGTTGGTAAACAGCGATTCTACGTCCAACGAGGCTCTTATCCCTGTGGCCCGTGCGCCCCGCAGTAAGTCCACAAATTCCTTTGGAGACTTCAGGCTGAAGGCGCAAGGAACATAAGGAGTCAGCAGGCCGTTGAGTCGCTTCGCCAGTCTGTACGTGGGTGTGGGTATCTGGCTAATGATTGGCCGAAGTGGGTTTCCAGGCTTGTGCGTCTTGACATTTCTATACGCATATCCAGGTTTATATTCCCCAATGATCTTTGGCAGGTGGAGTCCGGATTTCTTGGCGTTCACAGTTTCGATCAGTTTGTTGACCTTTGCTTTTAATTCGGCTGTAGTGTCCTTCGTTACCCTTTGGAACTTAGTTTGGTCAGAGAGTATGATGTTCATTTTCGCCAGATATTCGTCTTTTTTCAGAATGACATATATTGGCGACTTGTCACCTCTCCTGACAACTATCTCCTTGTTCTCACGAAGGCTTTTAGCTGCCGCTTTAAGCTCGGGGGACAGTATGGTGCTTCTGTAGTTGCCTCGATTCTTTCCTCCTTCTGCAATAAGTTCTGCTTGTAAGGTATCTTTGGTAGTGACCTTCTTTTGTGTCTCGAGGTCGAATATGTCGTCCAACAGAATTTCCAACTCTACTTTCCGGGCCATTTCACTCGGTCTGGACATAACATGACAGTTTATGCCCAGATTTAGGAGAGTGACTTGGTCCTCAGTGAGGTTAATTCCTGCAAGGTTCAGGAAGCCATCTCTTGGTCGTGGAATTGCCATAGGTCCTCCATATAATGTTGTTAGTTTCTTGATAATCCTTGTTTCAGTGCTGAGGTGATGTTGGTCTGTGAGGATGTCGAGGTGTTGTTCTGCAGGGTAAGGCAGGTCCTAGTCAATAACGGCTTCTCCAATGGTTTCATCGAAGACATCATAAGAAGGAAAGTGAAAAGCCATGCAACCTCCAAAGAGACAACTAACACAACACCTATACCCCCTATTAGACTATTTTACAGGAACTTCTTTTCCACAGCTCATAAAACAGAGGAAAGGGTCCTGAAAGATATTGTTAATAGAAACGTTATCCCTACAGACAAAAATCAGAGGATACAACTGACGATTTACTATAAAACCAGAAAAACGGCCAGCCTACTCATGAGAAACTCTCCAGACACAAAACAGAACGCTTTAAAAGAGACTAACGTCGTCTATGCCTTCAAATGCCCACTTGGGGACTGTAAGCTCCAAAAAACCCAGTATATAGGCAAGACAACAACATCTCTTTCTAGGCGTTTAACGATGCATAAACAACAGGGCTCCATTAAGGAACATATAATCTCTTCCCATAACCAAACCATCGCCAGAGAAATCCTAGTAAACAACACAGAAATCATCGATAGATACAGCGATAGCAGACGGCTTGACGTTTGCGAGGCACTACACATCAAGAAGTCAATACCAGCAATCAACAGCCAATTATTGCACAACTATATTCTACCCACCTCAAGACTCCGCTCCAATATAGAAGCATCAAGAAATATGGACCAATAGGCTTTCTACAAACACTTCTATTCAATACCCATTGTTTCTGTTCTGTCTTGTGTTGATACTTTTAATACCCTATTAATATCCCCTAGTGTTCTGTCTTGTGTTAATGCCACATCACCCTTCCCACCTCACTCAAATGTAATGCCACATCACCCTTCCCACCTCACTCAAATGTAGATATAAAATCAGGGAAACGCAAGTTCTAATCAGTTGTGTATTTGTGAAGTCTTTGAAAATGTAATAAGTTTTACGAAACGCGCCCGTGTCGCGTCAGACTAAAAATAAAAATGAATTTTGGAGAAGTGATTTTTGATTTACCTCCAACAGTGAAGCGTAATGTACGAAAGATTGAGAAAATTCGTGTTAGAATTATTAATCTTACTTTTTCGGTCATATTTAATAATATATATATATATATATATATATTGTCACGTGGGGGTGGGCGGTCCAGGGCTCTGCTAACACTCGGCCACTAGGGGCTCAAAGGCCCAAATACTCAGCCCCTCCGACTCCCTGGATTCACCGGAGTCTCCTTGGTCACACAAGAGAGGACCAACAATGCCCACCTCCGCAGGTCTTTGCTTCCACCACAAAGGGGTGCCACTGATTCACCCTGGAAGCCCTTCAGTCAAACACGGGGAAACTGCTGTTAACAGTTCCGGCCTAGACCCGTGGGGGAGTGAAGGAAGACTCAGGCTTACCTATAACCATAACCTCCCTGAGTCTTGCCTGCCAGACAAAAAAAAAGGTTGCGGGAACTCCTTTCCCGCCTGTCTTCTCTATCTTCCTCTTAGCAAGGTCGCCAGCTGGGTTATTATATCTGCACCCCAGCGATGCAGTGCAGTGGGTGTATTATATATTGTTGGTAGCCAGAAATGTATGCTCATAGAGAAATATCATAAATGGAGGCGCACTCAAACACAGTAATAAAATGTGTGGATTTACTGACGCAAATTACATGAACACACACACACAATCACAAGTAATACATGAATATGGAATATGGATAATGAGTCTGGAGATCGTCAGCCTCTTCTTCCACGACCTCCAACACTCCTTCAACTGGGCAGAAGGACACACACCTGTGAGAGAGTTTCACACTCTCACAGGAGGGCCTCTTCACCACGTCGGCACCTCTTCTTCACTGTCCTGTCATCCATACACACTGCCCTCTCTGACAGTCCTGGACACAAGCTGCCTTGCAGCCTATTCTACTATTAAAGTAATAAAGTCTTGCTGCCACATACACAAGTAAATATTGTGGCCTAACTAGCCTACTCATACAAGGGGTAATGGGAGGGAAAAATGATCTACCTTACACTCCTGGCTCACGACGCCTGTCCCTCGATGGTGTGAGGTTCCCACGCTTCCTTGGGTCGATCCTCGACGATCCAGGACGTTCCACAGGCCCTCAGGTGTCGTGAAGCCTTCGCGTCGTCGCCGTTCCAATCCCTGAGATTCAGCTGCCCCAATCCTGGTTCGTCGATGGGCGCTGAGCTAATCACTATTTTTCCCCACACTCGCTTCTCCCACAGGGCGTCGCTCCTTGTCCTAGGCACGGTGTCGTCCTTCCAAGATTCTCAGTGGATGTGACCCCAGTCACAGCTGGGCCTGCTCGCCCACCTTCCAGACCTCAACGTCCAGCCAGCGGCGCCGCCCAGCGTCGTCGCCGACTATTTTCCAAATTTGGCACTTCTCTGCTCACTGAACTTGGTTCCTCTTCTGCTCCCCAGAAGCGCAGGGTCTCCAACAACTATGATGGCTGCGACGGCCAGCTCAATCCACTGAACAAGGCTTGCAGAGCCTCCAATCCCTGAGAGCAGACCGAGGCGCGTCCTGTCGCTTCCACGGTCAGAACAACTCTGACGTTGGCGCCGCCCGGGGCACTCGGTGACGTCATGGCGGGCCCTGATTTGTCGCCCGCGACCTACGTCGGCCAATCCGCGATCGGCTTGTCTCCCTTCCAAAAGGTCATATCTGCCGTAGGGGATACTGTTTCATTTTATAACAGGGCGCCAATTTTCCTTTATTTACAACTCATAATATAACTTCCTTCCCTTAACTGGCAGCCGGTCTGGTCGCCACATATATCATTAGACTCCCTGAACCTCAGAGAATCAGTAGGGAGAGCTGATATGACTCTTTTAAGCCGGCAAACGAAAGAAATAGGAGAGGGCACCGTAACATACCCCTCCCCTTAAAATAAGAGTCATATCGGAAGAGCAGCACTCAAGAGGGCAATCTATACTCTTGCTCCCTCCGTTCCTGAAGTGTCACTCCTCCAGTTGGTGACGTGGCTCGTACCACCTTGCCAGTCACTTGCCTCATTGTATCTCCACCTCGCATAGTACCGGGTGTGATGGGTGTTCCCTGAACACCTACAAGAAATCTTCTCTCCGTGGCTACAAGTGTACTCCCACGGCTCGTTATCACTGTAAGATTCAGTGCATGCAGCGCCTCCACCGCGTCGTGCACTCCAAGATAGTCTTGCATTTCCACTGCGTCCTACAGGTACTCCACGTTTCCTCTCATGATCTCCTCTTCGCCAATCTTCTCTCTTCTCGGTTCCTCTTCTCCCATAGGCGCGTTGTCTCCTCACAGTGGCACTTGTAACCCGTACTCCATCCAGCAGCTTCCTCTCTTCCACACTAGGCTTTTGCGATGGCCCAATGCCCCTCTGGTTAGGCTGGCGCCTACCCTGGGTGTACCTATTCCCTGCTTTCTTCGTATTGCCTTTCCTATACCACTCGCTCCTTCGTTCCCGACGAACATCTTCACTCCTCCATGAGATTCTCTTCCCTGCAGACGTCTTCTTCGGTTCGTGGTTGGGTTCATCCACCTCCCTGTGGCTCCCCTCACTACGGTGGTTCATCTTGCACCTACCACTATTCATCTGGCCGGCATAGGGTGCACTGCGTCGTGGCTCCTCCACTCTGCCCCTCACTGCCGTTCGCTCATCCACTGAGCTTACCTTATTCACGTTTCTGTATGGAGGGAGTGCGGTCTGCAGCCTCTTCACCGCCCCAGGCGTTTGTACAGCTGCTCCTCGCCACTCCTCCACACGCATCATCAGGCTTAGTCGGAGGTCCCCATCGGGGTTTTCCACAACCTCCGACGACCTCTTTGCACTCTCGCCCTCGTTGTCGTCGTCTCTGGCGACGTTTCCCTTGGCGAAGTCGGCCTCCTCACTATCGTCTGGAACGACCGATACCTCACCTGGCAGGGTTGTACCGCTGCTTGCAACATAGGCACTCCTGGCCCAATCGGGTTGTATCCTGCCTCCTCCGAGGTCATTACCCAGCACCATCTGTACATGCTCTAGGGGTAACTTAGGGGCTACAGCTACTATAGCATTCTCGACTCCGCAGTCGGCAATCAGCTGTACTTCGTGAAGTGGCAACCTGTATTCCTCCCACTGCGTATCCTCACCACTCCTACAGGTGAATCATTAAATTCCTTGGGGAGAATACTCCTGGTCACCATACTTATGTCAGCACCCGTATCTCGAAGCACGGCAACCTCCACTGGGTCTGACTTTCCAAACTTCACGTTGGCCCCGAAAACGAAGGGATGTTCACCCAACTTCATTTCCCAACCATTCACGTTGGGTCCACTATAATATGGGGTGTGAACAAACACTCTCTCCTCTTCCAACATTAATCCTACATTCCTTTGGTGCTCCTCACACTCGCGGGCATAATGTCCTCTCACGCCACAGTTGTAGCATCGGCTGCCTCCCCTGGGCGGCCACTCGCCAGTCACTCTGGCGGTACCACTTGCAGACGTCCCCTGTGTCCTCCTTGGACTCCTTGTCGTCGTATCCGGGACTGCAGCACTTGCTCCCGAGTTAGGTCCACTGCTCACAGCTTGGGGCTTCCTCCCCGCGTCTCTTGAGCTCTTGAACCACGTTACTTCATCGGGCACACTACTCTTGGGAGAGTCCCCACTCGTCCTCGCTCCTCCTGAACTCCTAAAGTTCCCTCCCGACCTTGGGTAAGGCGAGTGTCTGGGCGGCCCCTCCCCCCTGATATATAGTGCCTCCTCCAGCATGTCGGCTCGGTCCGCTGCAGCCTTCAGGTCCTTAATATCTGCTTCTCTCACCCTTACTCGCAACTCAGGATGGAGCACCGACATGAACTTCTCCATCACTATCAGTCGTTTGATATCGTCCACCGACTCCGCTTCCTCCGCCTTCAACCATCGTAGGAATTTCCGTTCCATATCCCTGGCGGTCTCGGCGTAAGTCTTTCCCGACGCTCTTGTACACTCTCTGAACCGCTTCCGGTACATCTCCGGAGTCAGCCGGAATGAGTGGAGAACCGCTTTCTTAATCGCGTCATAACTAGTACACTCCTCTAGGTCCAGCATGTTATAGGCTTCCCGGGCCTCACCAGTCAATCTGCCCTGGACCAGAGCAGCCCAATCATCTTCCGGCCACTCCTTCAGAGTCGCTATCCGTTCAAAGTGTTCGAAGAACGCCTCAGCTTCTTGTGGTTCGAACGTAGGTAAGTCACGTTCCCTTACCTTGAGGTCATCCCGCCGTGCAGGTAGTGAGGGCAGACCACGTTCAACGCGACGCAGTTCGACTTCTTTCTTTGCCTTTATCTCCTCCAGTCGCAGTTGTCTCTCTCCTTCTTCTCGCTGCAGCCGAGCTTCTCGCTCCTCTCGCTGCAGCTGCAGCCGTGCTTCTCGCTCACCTCGCTGCAGCTCAGCTGCACGTTCCTCTCGCTGCATTTGCGCTTCTCTTTCCTCTCGTCGCAGCTGGGCTTCCAGTTGCATCTTCATTATTTCCAGTTGCAGGCTCCTCTTACTGCAGCTTGACCTTCCACTGCTCCCATGTTCACTGTGAATTCTCTCCACACTGGTAGGCGCTTGGGGTGGCCCTAGTCGGGACGGTTCACCTTGCGACGGCTCTCCTCGGGACGGCTCCTCTTGAGATGGCTCCTCTCCCGTCGCTTCCTCTCGAGCTGTGAGCTGTGCCATGATCTCTATCCTTCGCTCCGCTACCTTAGTCGTCCTCAACCTGATCCCAAAGTGGTTTGCCACTTGTTGGAGCTGGGCCTTGGTACACTCTTCCAAAATTCTCTCGTCCCTTGTGTCAATAAATTTCTTTACTTTGTCTTCCTCCATCTCTATATCATTGAGCATACACGACAGCACAGACAAGTTAGTAGGCACCAATTTCACCGTTTCAGTCCCTTAGCTGGTTGAGTAACAGTACCACCGAATTCACTGGCCACACTGTATTAGTACCCTGGCAACACTTGTCTTGCAATCTGGTCCACACTGTAGCTTGATCCACGCTTCCTGGCGAAGTTCCCAGTTCTTGGCCACTGGGGTTCGAATCCTGGCAAGGTCGCCAGTACTCTTGTCACGTGGGGGTGGGCGGTCCGGGGCTCTGCTAACACTCGGCCACTAGGGGCTCAAAGGCCCAAATACTCAGCCCCTCCGACTCCCTGGATTCACCGGAGTCTCCTTGGTCACACAAGAGAGGACCAACAATGCCCACCTCCGCAGGTCTTTGCTTCCACCACAAAGGGGTGCCACTGATTCACCCTGGAAGCCCTTCAGTCAAACACGGGGAAACTGCTGTTAACAGTTCCGGCCTAGACCCGTGGGGGAGTGAAGGAAGACTCAGGCTTACCTATAACCATAACCTCCCTGAGTCTTGCCTGCCAGACAAAAAAAAAGGTTGCGGGAACTCCTTTCCCGCCTGTCTTCTCTATCTTCCTCTTAGCAAGGTCGCCAGCTGGGTTATTATATCTGCACCCCAGCGATGCAGTGCAGTGGGTGTATTATATATTGTTGGTAGCCAGAAATGTATGCTCATAGAGAAATATCATAAATGGAGGCGCACTCAAACACAGTAATAAAATGTGTGGATTTACTGACGCAAATTACATGAACACACACACACAATCACAAGTAATACATGAATATGGAATATGGATAATGAGTCTGGAGATCGTCAGCCTCTTCTTCCACGACCTCCAACACTCCTTCAACTGGGCAGAAGGACAGGAGTTTCACACTCTCACAGGAGGGCCTCTTCACCACGTCGGCACCTCTTCTTCACTGTCCTGTCATCCATACACACTGCCCTCTCTGACAGTCCTGGACACAAGCTGCCTTGCAGCCTATTCTACTATTAAAGTAATAAAGTCTTGCTGCCACATACACAAGTAAATATTGTGGCCTACTCATACAAGGGGTAATGGGAGGGAAAAATGATCTACCTTACACTCCTGGCTCACGACGCCTGTCCCTCGATGGTGTGAGGTTCCCACGCTTCCTTGGGTCGATCCTCGACGATCCAGGACGTTCCACAGGCCCTCAGGTGTCGTGAAGCCTTCGCGTCGTCGCCGTTCCAATCCCTGAGATTCAGCTGCCCCAATCCTGGTTCGTCGATGGGCGCTGAGCTAATCACTATTTTTCCCCACACTCGCTTCTCCCACAGGGCGTCGCTCCTTGTCCTAGGCACGGTGTCGTCCTTCCAAGATTCTCAGTGGATGTGACCCCAGTCACAGCTGGGCCTGCTCGCCCACCTTCCAGACCTCAACGTCCAGCCAGCGGCGCCGCCCAGCGTCGTCGCCGACTATTTTCCAAATTTGGCACTTCTCTGCTCACTGAACTTGGTTCCTCTTCTGCTCCCCAGAAGCGCAGGGTCTCCAACAACTATGATGGCTGCGACGGCCAGCTCAATCCACTGAACAAGGCTTGCAGAGCCTCCAATCCCTGAGAGCAGACCGAGGCGCGTCCTGTCGCTTCCACGGTCAGAACAACTCTGACGTTGGCGCCGCCCGGGGCACTCGGTGACGTCATGGCGGGCCCTGATTTGTCGCCCGCGACCTACGTCGGCCAATCCGCGATCGGCTTGTCTCCCTTCCAAAAGGTCATATCTGCCGTAGGGGATACTGTTTCATTTTATAACAGGGCGCCAATTTTCCTTTATTTACAACTCATAATATAACTTCCTTCCCTTAACTGGCAGCCGGTCTGGTCGCCACATATATCATTAGACTCCCTGAACCTCAGAGAATCAGTAGGGAGAGCTGATATGACTCTTTTAAGCCGGCAAACGAAAGAAATAGGAGAGGGCACCGTAACATACCCCTCCCCTTAAAATAAGAGTCATATCGGAAGAGCAGCACTCAAGAGGGCAATCTATACTCTTGCTCCCTCCGTTCCTGAAGTGTCACTCCTCCAGTTGGTGACGTGGCTCGTACCACCTTGCCAGTCACTTGCCTCATTGTATCTCCACCTCGCATAGTACCGGGTGTGATGGGTGTTCCCTGAACACCTACAAGAAATCTTCTCTCCGTGGCTACAAGTGTACTCCCACGGCTCGTTATCACTGTAAGATTCAGTGCATGCAGCGCCTCCACCGCGTCGTGCACTCCAAGATAGTCTTGCATTTCCACTGCGTCCTACAGGTACTCCACGTTTCCTCTCATGATCTCCTCTTCGCCAATCTTCTCTCTTCTCGGTTCCTCTTCTCCCATAGGCGCGTTGTCTCCTCACAGTGGCACTTGTAACCCGTACTCCATCCAGCAGCTTCCTCTCTTCCACACTAGGCTTTTGCGATGGCCCAATGCCCCTCTGGTTAGGCTGGCGCCTACCCTGGGTGTACCTATTCCCTGCTTTCTTCGTATTGCCTTTCCTATACCACTCGCTCCTTCGTTCCCGACGAACATCTTCACTCCTCCATGAGATTCTCTTCCCTGCAGACGTCTTCTTCGGTTCGTGGTTGGGTTCATCCACCTCCCTGTGGCTCCCCTCACTACGGTGGTTCATCTTGCACCTACCACTATTCATCTGGCCGGCATAGGGTGCACTGCGTCGTGGCTCCTCCACTCTGCCCCTCACTGCCGTTCGCTCATCCACTGAGCTTACCTTATTCACGTTTCTGTATGGAGGGAGTGCGGTCTGCAGCCTCTTCACCGCCCCAGGCGTTTGTACAGCTGCTCCTCGCCACTCCTCCACACGCATCATCAGGCTTAGTCGGAGGTCCCCATCGGGGTTTTCCACAACCTCCGACGACCTCTTTGCACTCTCGCCCTCGTTGTCGTCGTCTCTGGCGACGTTTCCCTTGGCGAAGTCGGCCTCCTCACTATCGTCTGGAACGACCGATACCTCACCTGGCAGGGTTGTACCGCTGCTTGCAACATAGGCACTCCTGGCCCAATCGGGTTGTATCCTGCCTCCTCCGAGGTCATTACCCAGCACCATCTGTACATGCTCTAGGGGTAACTTAGGGGCTACAGCTACTATAGCATTCTCGACTCCGCAGTCGGCAATCAGCTGTACTTCGTGAAGTGGCAACCTGTATTCCTCCCACTGCGTATCCTCACCACTCCTACAGGTGAATCATTAAATTCCTTGGGGAGAATACTCCTGGTCACCATACTTATGTCAGCACCCGTATCTCGAAGCACGGCAACCTCCACTGGGTCTGACTTTCCAAACTTCACGTTGGCCCCGAAAACGAAGGGATGTTCACCCAACTTCATTTCCCAACCATTCACGTTGGGTCCACTATAATATGGGGTGTGAACAAACACTCTCTCCTCTTCCAACATTAATCCTACATTCCTTTGGTGCTCCTCACACTCGCGGGCATAATGTCCTCTCACGCCACAGTTGTAGCATCGGCTGCCTCCCCTGGGCGGCCACTCGCCAGTCACTCTGGCGGTACCACTTGCAGACGTCCCCTGTGTCCTCCTTGGACTCCTTGTCGTCGTATCCGGGACTGCAGCACTTGCTCCCGAGTTAGGTCCACTGCTCACAGCTTGGGGCTTCCTCCCCGCGTCTCTTGAGCTCTTGAACCACGTTACTTCATCGGGCACACTACTCTTGGGAGAGTCCCCACTCGTCCTCGCTCCTCCTGAACTCCTAAAGTTCCCTCCCGACCTTGGGTAAGGCGAGTGTCTGGGCGGCCCCTCCCCCCTGATATATAGTGCCTCCTCCAGCATGTCGGCTCGGTCCGCTGCAGCCTTCAGGTCCTTAATATCTGCTTCTCTCACCCTTACTCGCAACTCAGGATGGAGCACCGACATGAACTTCTCCATCACTATCAGTCGTTTGATATCGTCCACCGACTCCGCTTCCTCCGCCTTCAACCATCGTAGGAATTTCCGTTCCATATCCCTGGCGGTCTCGGCGTAAGTCTTTCCCGACGCTCTTGTACACTCTCTGAACCGCTTCCGGTACATCTCCGGAGTCAGCCGGAATGAGTGGAGAACCGCTTTCTTAATCGCGTCATAACTAGTACACTCCTCTAGGTCCAGCATGTTATAGGCTTCCCGGGCCTCACCAGTCAATCTGCCCTGGACCAGAGCAGCCCAATCATCTTCCGGCCACTCCTTCAGAGTCGCTATCCGTTCAAAGTGTTCGAAGAACGCCTCAGCTTCTTGTGGTTCGAACGTAGGTAAGTCACGTTCCCTTACCTTGAGGTCATCCCGCCGTGCAGGTAGTGAGGGCAGACCACGTTCAACGCGACGCAGTTCGACTTCTTTCTTTGCCTTTATCTCCTCCAGTCGCAGTTGTCTCTCTCCTTCTTCTCGCTGCAGCCGAGCTTCTCGCTCCTCTCGCTGCAGCTGCAGCCGTGCTTCTCGCTCACCTCGCTGCAGCTCAGCTGCACGTTCCTCTCGCTGCATTTGCGCTTCTCTTTCCTCTCGTCGCAGCTGGGCTTCCAGTTGCATCTTCATTATTTCCAGTTGCAGGCTCCTCTTACTGCAGCTTGACCTTCCACTGCTCCCATGTTCACTGTGAATTCTCTCCACACTGGTAGGCGCTTGGGGTGGCCCTAGTCGGGACGGTTCACCTTGCGACGGCTCTCCTCGGGACGGCTCCTCTTGAGATGGCTCCTCTCCCGTCGCTTCCTCTCGAGCTGTGAGCTGTGCCATGATCTCTATCCTTCGCTCCGCTACCTTAGTCGTCCTCAACCTGATCCCAAAGTGGTTTGCCACTTGTTGGAGCTGGGCCTTGGTACACTCTTCCAAAATTCTCTCGTCCCTTGTGTCAATAAATTTCTTTACTTTGTCTTCCTCCATCTCTATATCATTGAGCATACACGACAGCACAGACAAGTTAGTAGGCACCAATTTCACCGTTTCAGTCCCTTAGCTGGTTGAGTAACAGTACCACCGAATTCACTGGCCACACTGTATTAGTACCCTGGCAACACTTGTCTTGCAATCTGGTCCACACTGTAGCTTGATCCACGCTTCCTGGCGAAGTTCCCAGTTCTTGGCCACTGGGGTTCGAATCCTGGCAAGGTCGCCAGTACTCTTGTCACGTGGGGGTGGGCGGTCCGGGGCTCTGCTAACACTCGG